>NC_088929.1:26457500-26482500 GCF_038396675.1 Hydra vulgaris
TTATATTTGTGTAAATAGTGGTTTTAATCTCATCATCGGAAAGTTGTTTCGTTAATCTTATTACTATCAAGTTCGTTCACCACGTCGTTATTCTATTAATAAAATAGTTTTAAAAGTTGGGAAATAAACACCTTCATCTTATCGATATAAAAACTTTGCATTATTTTATTAATGAATGTTCCACAAAAACTTTCTTTCAACTTTTCACTTTTATCAATGAATATTCCACAAAAAATAAAAACTTTTCAGAAAGTTTTCAACCTTAGTAAGATTTTTGTTATTAAATCGACGCGAAAAAAAAATCAAATAATTTTACTCACCCATTTGAGATTAAAATCAAAATGTGCACACGTATATATTGTTACAAAATACAATAACAAATAATGCAAACTATCAACTGTTAACACACACAAACACACGCACACTTTTTTATGTATATATATATATATATATATATATATATATATATATATATATATATATATATATATATATATATATATATATATATATATATATATATATATATATATATGTACCATATCGTTTGTACCATCGTTTTTAATGTCTAATATTTTACCTTATTTATACTTTTTCTTCTTGTTGTTATGTGTATGTATAAGGAAGTTACTAATAATTAAATTAATAATTAAAAGAATTTTGACTAATAGCTTTTACGATCTTCTTTGTTAAACACAACTCAAAAAAAAATTCACAGCTATTTTAATAAGCATACTCTCTCACATATTATATTCAAGCATGATAAATGGTTTTACATTAAAATATGATTGGAATTTCTTTTTCTGTTTCTTAATCGATTAACCTCCAGTCTCAAAATAAATATAGGAGCAGAAAAAAGCAAAAAACTATTATTTCTAAAACTGTAAATGTGAAACTTACCAAATGTATTAAAAAACTTAAAACTTAGTATATTTGTTGAGCTTTCAACTAAGTTTTAAAAATAATATTCTTTCATTATTAAACACACTAATAAATAATCATTTACACACTTGTAAAGCCGCACTCTATCAATTTTTAGTTAAAAATATCACATTTTTACATTTAGTTTTATATTACTTTTAAAACAAGTCGCAGTATTTTGTTTTAATGGTCACTATCAGCTTGTTGAATACGACAAGTTTAAAACAATTGATATTGAAAATTTGAAAGAGAAAGTTGTTTTTATTCCTTGTATAATGAATTTAATTGATAAAATTAGTTATAAATTTTCTGCGCAAAAAGTTAGGAAAATAATTTTATTTAAGAAAAACTCTAGTTTTAATTAAACGGCATTTTATTCATTACTTGTTAAGTTTGTGAAGTTTAAATATTCACCCAAAAAAGTGTCACACTGCTTTACTCATTTTTCTAAAAAAAAACTTGAACTACATCGAAACTATAAAAATAAAGGAAACCAATTTTATCATCCTTTTTTTCAAAGTATTTAATGACAAATTCGAAGAGTGTTTTTTTGTTTAAAGGTTTTGTTCGTTATCGTACCTTATTATATATTGTTGCATTTTCTTTTTTTTTTTAAATACTATATATTTTATTCAAATGTCTAACAAAAAACAAGTAACTAATAAGTAAATTATTACTAAGCAAGATTGGCTCCGTTCTGTCGCTACAAATAAAGGTGTAAATAAATACTCGTTTTCAAATTATTAGTCTCTATAAATACTTTTGCATTAGTTTAAAATGCATCAAGTATGTATTGCAAAGTAAATTTAAAATTGCGAAGTGAATTAACTTTATTTGGTTCTGCAGTAGACAAATGTGGATATAGATTTAAGAATACTCGTTATAGATAAAAATTTACGAAAAGTTAACAAAAACGAGACAATACAAAATAGGTCACAATTTTTTTTAACAGATTTTTAGTTTATACATTTTTTTTTCTTTACATTGATTTTGCTTAGTTGCTACATGCTAATTTTAGTTTTGATGCAAACACGTTTCCCATGAATTGTTTCCGGCAACGTTTTTTAATGTAAAATATTATGTCCGAAAAAATTTTTTTTAACTAAAGTAGTATTTCAAATTGTTTTCAATATGTAATGCATTTACTTGAAATTAAACTTTTGTCTTTTTTCAATATAAATATATTAAAGTTAGTCTCTAATTATCACCTATATATAAAAACAGATTCGTAACATCTTGGAGGAGGCAGTGGGGATGTTGGAGGGACCTTAGGGTCTTGGCCCCCCATTAAAATTTTTAAAATAAAACTTATTAGGGAAAAACACATATGTAAAATATTTTAAACAAATATTTTATACCAATCCTTCCCAAAAAGAACCATAGGCCCCCATAAAATCAAAATTGTGGTTATCGCTCTGATATATATATATATATATATATATATATATATATATATATATATATATATATATATATATATATATATATATATATATATATATATATACATATATATATATATTTATATATATATATATATATATATATATATATATATATATATATATATATATATATATATATATATATATATATATATATATTAATGCAAACAGGTTTTCCATGAATTGTTTCCGGCTACGTTTTTTAATGTAAAATATTATGTCAAAAAAATTTTTTTTCAACTAAACTAGTATTTCAAATTGTTTCAATTATATAATGCATTTACTTGACATTAAACTTTTGTCTTTTTTTAATATAAATATATTAAAGTTAAGCTCTTATTATCAATTATATATATTAAAACAGATCCGTTACATCTAGGAGCAAGCAGGGGGGGTTGGGGTACGGAAGGACATTAGGGTCTTCGCCCACCTTAAAATTTTTAATTGAAAACTTATTAGGGAAAAATATATATGTAAATTACTTTGAACAAATATTTTTTTCCTTTCCTTCCTCTAAAAGAACCATAGACCCCCATGAAATCAAAATTGCGGTTATTGCTCTGAGGCCGTATTATCATCTCTCCATTAAACTTAACGGAGCGTTAGTCAAAAACTTATAATTAACTTCATTATTATAAAAATTCTTTAAAAACATAATTTTTTAAACATGTTTTATTTTGGTATAAGTTTTATTTAAACTAATTTATAGAAATTTTCGTCTTTTCTTCATTCAGAAATATTGTAATGAAATTTTAGACAAAAGCCCCGTTAAGCTTATATATATTCATACATATAAATGTATATATATATATATATATATATATATATATATATATATATACATAATTATATATATATATATATATATATATATATATATATATATATATATATATATATATATATATATATATATATATATATATATATATATATATATATATATATATATATATATATATATATATATATACATATATATATATATATATACATACCTTTTAGTTTTCTATTTAGTTAAATATTTATGCTATATTTTTCTATAAAAAGTTTTTTTATCCGAATATATCGTTGGCTTTGCATATACTGGAATAGTTTTTAAACTTTATAGTATACAAACTTTCCCAGTCAAGAAACGATATCGATGTTATATCAGAATGATATCAAAACTTTCTAAAGATATGATATCAAATAATAATATCATCATGATATCATAGTGGTATCATGCCTTTGGAATGTGAATTTGATTTTTATTGGAACTTTATATAATAATTACAAAGCATAATAAAAAATAATTTTTTAACTTTATATGTCTAAATTTTATGTTTTGATTTTAAAAACTCATATCATGCTATCATTATGATTTTAAAAACTTAGCATGCTATGATATAAAATGCAAGTTGCTCACATTAATACTATTTTGCGCGAAAACGTTTTTCACGCCTGAGTTATTATTTTCTCAAGATGGCTGAAAGATGCGTAAAAAAACGAGAAAGTTAATAAATGGTAAGAAGACCAAGTGTTTGAAGCGTACAATTCGATTTATTGCTATTTGCAGTTGGAAAAAACTAAATTTTATTTAAATTAGTAAAATTAATAATCGAAAGGTTAATTATTAATTTATTATGATTTGAAATGTACAAATTTGAAAAAGCATGATACATTATTGGCGCTAATACACTTTCGCACCACCTCCAAATTTATAGATTATAATTGCAGATTATGTAAGATCGTCGTTTAAAACGAAAAATAAATGGTATTCAATAACAAATTTCATCAAAGTAAAAGACTCGAGCTCGATCTCGATGTATACAAATACACAAAAAACGTTTTTTAAACGCTTTAACAAACGCAACCAAAATACCTTTTTTGAGTTTGTATAACTATTTAGTTAATTAAATAACCTGGTTTTTATTCTTATCATGCATTACAATGCTCCAGCGCAATCATCGTTGTTTTAAAGTCATTAGTTGTTAGTCATTAACTTCCTCATTGTATTATTAACTTCGACGATTTTGCAGTTATATTTCTTACTTTTAAATAGCATTTTTTTAAAAAGGCGAAATTAAACATATTTGGTCTGATAGGAACCAGCCATTTCTAAAGGAGAGTTTAAAGGCTATTAAAATTTTAAAAACAAAGACTTATGACAGCAAATCTTATCTTGCGAAAAAAAGATGGCGAATATTAGCGTTCTTGGTGTATTTTTTCAAAACTTCTAGATTGAGTTAGAGTCCTTTTTTTTGATGAAATTTGTTATTTAATGTTTTTCGAAATTTCATTGTTTTTCGTTTTAAACAACGATCTTTCAGGACCTGCAATTGAAATCTGTTAATTTAGAGGTGGTGCGGAAGTGTATTAGCGCCGAATAATGATTATTTCAAAATAACTGAATGAGTAAATTAATTATCAATATTCGAATTTGTGTTCGAAGCTCTATTTTTTTTGATAACAATAAATGTGTTTATGGCAATGGTGTTCATTCATTTGGTAAATTTAATCAAAGTGATTCGATTGTTGTAACATTAAATTAAACCAACGCACAGAGGTGATAACCTCAAAAAATTTGGCCATTATTCAAAATTTTACAAAACATTATAAAATTAATTTTTAAAATTTTTTTTAGAATTATAATTATACTGCGCACATTATCTAAAAATAGATAGGTTTTTTATTTATGTTTATTACTAGGACCGCTACACGCATTTAAAAGACGTCATTTTGTAATAACTTTTCATTAAAAATACGCAGAAGTTATAATTTTAATTTTTTTTTTTCAAATTATTCATAAAACAAAACTTTTTTTTTTATCGGTATGTTTAAGATATCTTAGCTTCTTCGTTAAAAAGATTTCACTTAAAGTGAAAAAAAACATTAAAAAATTACTATAAAATGCAAAAAAAATGCGGCTTTTTGTAACTTTCAATTTGCCGTTCGATTAAAAGACATGCTTCTCAACCTTTATTAAGTTCTGATTATGGTAATACCTCATAAAAAACTTCAGCTGCATATATTCATGCATTGCGATTAAATTTTAGCTACTTAAGACGCAACCCTTTTGTTTCGCTATATAATTTTCAATGTTTTTAATTCGTATAAAATATATATATTAATGCGAAAAATTTTATATTTTTTATAAATACCAAGAAGTAAGTCATATTCACAGTTCATAAATAAAAGTTTTAGGTATAAAATGATATGATCCCGGAAGTTTCAATGGACATAGGTCTTTAATACCATACATTATAAGGATCTGACTTTAAAAATATACAATGTGTGGCTCTTTTCGAGAAAATTCAGTTTCAAAATTTGTAAAAGTTTCATAATATTTTTTCCTGATTTTTATTGGTTTAACTTTTTTATTTATTATTTAAATCAATAATATGGTTGATGATACAATGATAATTATTACTTTTAATTAAATATAACAAGACTACGACATATTAGTTAAAAACCCAGAAAAATTGATCTGATGATCATTCTATATCAATATTTGTAATTATATTGCATAACTAGTCATATTACGTTAACATGCATATAGATAATATGCAAAAATAAAAAGGTTTAATCTACAAAACTAGTTTAAAGAACCAAAAGGTTATGCCACGTCTATCCTTTAAAAAAAATAAGCATAAGAGAAGTCACGAGGACATTCAGAGAATGGCTTGTGATTGCTGCCATTAGAAAGATTTAAATTTTACACCGATAAACCTGACACTAGTAAATTGATCAAAGAACATATCAATCCTAACTATTCAAGACATGTGCTTGAGAATCCAACAGGTAAAACTTACATTAAAACTTTAAATACAATAGGTTAAGTATTGTAATCAATTTAATATTGTGTTTTGACAGTTTTTTTGACAATTTAATATGTATTGAGCGAAATTTTTTTTAAAAGAAAACATGTCTTACAGCTCCGTCACAACAATGTTCTTTTTTAAAAATAGATGTTATTTTGGAATTCATAACATTAATTTTATTATAAGGAATTTGTTCATCATGCAATTCATACATGTACAAGCTGGCTTACAATAATCCTATTCCAATAAATGGTACGGAAAACTGGAAGCAAGCGGACCTAATGCTTTTCAAGTCTGGATGAGACTGTGTCATACAGTGTACAGTCTGTTCTATGGCAAAATCTATGGATCATAGGGTGCTAGAGAAAACTAAAGCTAGAACTGAAAAGTCAAAGTCAGAAAAACCTCTTATTTTATGCCCTAACTGCTTTTGTAACCTTGGTAAAGGTTTACTCCACAAATATTCTTCTGGGCAGGAGAAGGTAAATGTTTCAAGCCACCTAAGTAGCAAATCATCAAAGGTACAACAGCAAGTTACTTCAACTCTGCTCTAAAACATCTATACATCTTCACAGACAAACCTTGGAGAAGAGATCAGTATTTCAACAGGTTAGGTTTCCTATCTAATATACTATAAATAACGTGTGAAATAAAAATTTTCATATTTTCAGTATCAGCTCTTTTTCAAATATGTGAGAGCACTTAATAAATTTTATTATAGGAGGAGCATTAATTCCTGTAATCCTTGGCAAACAAGTTGAACAAAAAAAGAAAGTAAAATTTGAAGGGATCCAGCATCTAATAAACAAACTAGGACTTGGTCAGTATATGAACTAGCAGATGTTGCAGGGGCTTCGAAAATACGGTATTAAATCATTCATGGAGGCAAAACTAGACGAAAGGAGCAAGATCCTTTCATATTTTTATGCTGTTAAGACAATTTAAGCTAAAAAGAAGATAAAATGTAGGCTTACATAGGTAGTTTCAGGAGACTTTGCTTATATTAAAGACCTTACAGAGTTTCTCAACTTTCTCATGGATTTTAGAGGGCAAAACTACTACTATACCTTTGTCAGAGTTGGAATTGATTAAGGAAATCAAAGTTAAAAGTTAGGAACATAGAATAAAGTTTAGCATTCTTTTAATATAGTATTTAGTAAAATGTTCCCTCAATTTCATGTTCAATTTAGGTGGAGGTTCATTGAAAGTAATCTGTAACATATTCGAGCCTGAAAAAAAAAGAAAGGACAACATGGGGGACAGAGAAACATACTCTGAGATCAATGGTTCTGTCGTTCTTGCATATGCAGATAACCTACAAGAGACCCATAATAACTTATTGCAGATTGTCGCAAGCATAAATCTGCATAAATGCAAATATTCTCTGGCATCAGATTTGAAACTCATCAATATATTATTGGGAATTTCGGTAATATATATATATATATATATATATATATATATATATATATATATATATATATATATATATATATATATATATATATATATATATATATATATATATATATATATATATATATATATATATATATATATATATATTATAATCCAAATTTATATATTTTTTACATTACTTGAACACATATATATGTGTTCAAGTAATGTAAAAAGTAGTACATGCAAGTATATGCATGTACTACTTGATAAAATGTAAATCATGAACCTTATATGAATAATTCTAGGCACGTAGAGGAAAACATTCCTGTGCCTGGTGTGAAGGTACATCAAGTGTTGCTGCTAGAGATCTCAGAACTTTGAGATCTTCAGATGATTGGTATCTATTATATTGCGAGGCTGGATCGCCACACAAAAGGATGCAGGACTTCAAGGTAATGTTAATAATATACATTAAGATAATGCTTTGCCTTAAAAAATTCTGCATTTTATCAGACTTTAATAAATATTATTTTTACATAGAATGTTTTGAAGCCATGCTTGATCAAGGTAGAAGACAAATCCAAGTTAGTGTTTGATGTTATACCTTTGCCAGAACTTCACATACTGATGGGCCTTGTAAATCATATGTCAACATTCCTAACCAAATTGTGGTCCGAGTTTGAGATGTGGGTTTCAAGCTTGTGATGTTAAAGAAAAGGATATCATGGTGAAACTTATGAAGGAAATACTTCAAAACGGATCCTATAACAGTGCGATGAGCTAGAAAACATTTTTCCAGTAGAGCTACTACCTCTATTAAAACCCCTGCAAAAGTTCTGCGTGGTAGTTCAAGGAACATTCGAAAACAGTTTGGATCCCAATTACAAAGAAGGCATTCACGCGTTCACGCAATCTTACGTGGTAACCCAAGAATACTGTAAGGAGGTAGAATATAAAGTGTACTTTTTTGCTTTTAATAATATTGTCTCCGCCAGTACATGGGTATTTCACTGTAATTTATGTTATACTAAAGTTTATACTTTTCTGATAAAGATATTATTACAATAAGCAGGAATATTAAAAAAATTGATTGATGTTTTATTAAGTATCTTCAAAAAGATTTAACTGTCACTTGGAAAGTACATGCTATTACAGCACACTTAGAAGAATTTATCTCCAGATCCGGACGTTCTCTTGGAAGATACGCAGAGCAGTCTTCTGAATCAGCTCATGCTAAAATAAAGCCTGTCATCTACAGATTCAATGTTTTCCAAATGAACAAAAAACATCTGACAAGAAACGAGCGAATTGCAGAAGTGTTTAGTAGTAATAACCTGTAATGAAAGAACCTTGTCAAAGTTTTAATATATTATTAAAGGATATATTTTCATTGATTTTTTAACTAAAATTTATTAGTCTTGTTATATTTTACAAAAAATAATAATAAACATTGTATTATCAATTATATTGTTGATTTAAATACTAATTAAAGAAGTTAAACCATAATAATACTTGAAAAAATATAATGAAATTTTCGCAAATTTTCAAACCGAATTTTCTCAAAGAGGGCCACACATTAGATTTTCTTAAAGTCAAATCCTCATAATATATGATATAAGTGACCTAAATCCATTAAAACTTCCGGGGTCATATCATTTTATACCTAAAACCTATATTTGTGAACTGTGTATTAATAGGTTAAAAAAATTTAATTTTTTGTTTTAAATGATTACATGCGTTCATGTTTTGATCGTTTTTGAAAAAACGCTTTTTTTCACGTATTTTATTTATACCGCTAATTTTAGTTTTGATGCAAACACGTTTCCCATGAGTTGTTTCCGGCAACGTTTTTTTAATAATAATAATAATAATAATAATAATAATAATAATAATAATAATAATAATATATATATATATATATATATATATATATATATATATATACACATATATATATATATATATATATATATATATATACATATATATATATATATATATATATATATATATATATATATATATATATATATATATATATATATATATATATATATATATATATATATATATATATATATATATATATTCAACATTTTGTTTTGTTTTATAATTTTTATGCTAAATATTTTAACTTATTTATACTTTTTCCTCTTGTTTTTATGTGTATGTATAAGGAAGTTACCAATAAATAAATTAACAATTTTTTTTTTGAGTTGTTAAATACAACTCAAAAAAAAATTCACATCTAATTAAATATGCATACTCTCTCACGTATTATATTCAAGCATGATAAATGGTTTTAAATTAAAATATGATTGGAATTTCTATTTCCGTTTCTTCATTGATTAATCGCCAGTCTAAAAACAAATTAAAGAGCAGAAAAAAGCGATTAACTATTGAAAACTGTAAAACGTGAAAATTACTAACTATATTAAAAAATTTAAAACTCTGTATATTTGTTGACTTTTCAAATAAGTTTTAAAAACAATAGTCTTTTTATAATAAACACATTCATAAAAAATCATTAACAAACTTGTAAAACCGCACTTTATCGATTTTTATTAAAAATCTCATACTTTTTCATTTAGTCTCATACTAATTTTAAAACAAGTTGTAATAGGTAATTTAGTTTAATGGTCACAAAAAGCTTGTTGAATTCAACAATTTCAAAGCTATTGATGTTGAAAGTTTGAAAGAGAAGATTGTTTTTATGCCCTTATATTATAAATTTAATTGATGAAATAAGTTATAAATTTTCTGCACAAACAGTAAAGAAAATATTTTTTTGTTAAAAAAAACTCCAGTTTTAATTAATTAAACGGCATCTTATTTATTACTTTTTAAGGTATGCGAAATTTAAAAATTCACCCAATAAAGTGTCACACAGCTTTACTCATTTTTCTATAAAAGTACGTAAACTAAATCGAAACTTCTAAAATAAAGCAAATCAATTTCATTATCCCTTTTTTTCAAAGTATTTAATGACAAATTTGAAGAGTGTTTTGTGTTTTAGGGTTTTGTTCGTTATCGTTTATTTGTTTCCTTATTATATATTGTTGCAGTTGTTTTTTTGTTTTTTTGAAATTACGATTTATTTTAATCAAATTTCTAACAAAAAACAAGAAACTAATAAGTAAAGTATTGCTATGCAAGATTGGCTCTCTGTTCTGTCGCTACAAATTAAAGTTGTATATAAATATTTGTGTTCAAATTAATAGTCTATATATATACTTTTACTTTAGTTTAAAATGCATCACGTATGTATTGCGAAGTATATTTAAAGTTGCGAAAAGACTTAATTTGATTACGCAATAGACAAATGTGGATTTAGATTAAAGATTACTCATTGAATATCTGTAGTAAAAAGTTTTTCAAACATGTTGGGCCTTTTCAGTTAACAAAAACGAGACAATACAAAATAGATCATAATTTTTATAACAGTTTTTTTATTTATAACTTTTTTTTCTTTACATTGATTTTGCTTAGTTGCGACATACTAATTTTAGTTTTGATGCAAATACGTTTCCCGTAAAGTGTTTCCGGCAACTTTTTTTTATTTAAAATTATATGTATAAAAAAAAAAAATTAATAACTAAAGTAGTAGCTCAAATTGTTATTAACTTGTAATGCATTTCCTTGACATTTAACTTTTATCTTTTTTCAATATAAATATATTAAAATTAAACTCTTATTATATATATATATATATATATATATATATATATATATATATATATATATATATATATATATATATATATATATATATATATATAGAGATATATATATATAGAGATATATATATACATATATATACATGTATATATATATATATATATATATATATATATATATATATATATATATATATATATATATATATATATATATATATATATATATATACAGGAGCGGATCCAGGGTGTAGCAAGTGTAGCAATTGCTACAGTCAGCTCAGTTTTTTTTTCTTTTTTACATACGTGTTTTCACATGCAAAAGAGAAGAATAATTTAAATAAGATATGAAGGTTACAAGTAGTCAAAATGTGGCGCTTCAAAAATTTATTCAAAATCATAGCTGAGCAAAGTTGACTATGTTACGGAAATATTTCATTCGGAAAAAGGAAATGCTTCACTCTAAAACCCATGTTTTTAATGGGTTTTGTCTCACATGCCAATAAAATTTTGAAAGAATGTCAAACATTTCGCAGCGTATCGACTTTAATTGAACTGGGAGTTAAAAAAAATGGCGAATCGACTGCAGCAACTTTAGTAAAAGTCAATTTATTATATTTTGAAACAACTCTATACATACCCCCGATAATTTATTATATATTGTACCTATTTAACTGCAATCTTTTTATTAACAAGGAGGTCTTACTTTGTGACTAAAAGTCATCAAGCAAAAACCTGTAGCAAAAAATAAAAAGTGTAGCAAATACAGATATTCTGTTAAATATCAACTATCCGTCTATAAAACTTTTTTAAATGAAATGGATAGCAATCATTAAATGAAAAGGTTTTTAGTCTATTATGAAAATGGTAAAAATTGTTTACGTTTATGAAAAATGGTGAAATGTGTTTATTGCTGTTCTACGAGTTATTTATCATTGAAGAAGTCAAACGATTTAAAAACGTTTTAAAAATTTTATAGATTTACCAGAGACAAAGAGTGGAAAATACGTTGTTTACTTAACGCGGGTTTTAAAACACTTTATTATATGATCTGATTGACATCAAAACTTCGAAAAGGTTAAACTAAAATAACATTTTGCACAGTTTTCCTCTCCGATCAATTTTTAGTTTATTCTAAAATTGCAATGAACTTTGTGCTACTTTTTTTTTAATTTGGAAAATTCTACTAGGAACTATTTTTCTCTGTGACAAGGTGTATGTTACAAAAATATTATTGTATCAGGAAGTTGCTGTTTTTGGAAAACCAATGGTATAAATTCATTTTCAAAAAGTGTTTATGATGTTATGATAACTTCTAAATTAAATTATCTGTTTGATGGTCCTAAATTTCTTTTAAAAATGTTGTGAAAACCTGTAGACGAATAAATTTCTAATTTTTATGTGATCAAATTCATTTAAATTTAGAATCAGTAAGAGAGTCAAATAGCAATGCAAAGGCAATTATACGTGATAAAGATTAAACTCTAATATTTTATGAAAAACCTTGGTTAATTACAGATTGAACTCTCTTGTTGTTTGACTTTTGTCCACGTTATCAAAAACATACAAAATAATGGACTCAGAAAGCGAATCGTTTTTTTCTGATAATACTTACAATGTTCTTCCTTATCACCCTGAAACTTCTACTATTTCAAACTTTAACATCACTGGTGATTTTATTAAACTTGCTGTCACATAATGGAAAACTTTTAATCTAAAAAGTGTGGGCATATATTTTTGGTTTAATAATGGTCAAAAAGCTTCCCCAGAGATCTAAATGATAAACAAAGAAAGGTTGTTTTGGATTTTTGAGATACAGTATTATGCATGAAAAAAATCAGAAAGTAGACATAAAGTATCAACACATGTCGCAAAGCATTTCACAAATTATACACGTGAAGAAATAGTCTAGCTGATTAAAACGCTGTTAAGAGAAACATTTTTGTTACAAGTATATTATGTTAGGAAAATTAGTTACTGAACTATTTGAAACAGAATTTAGAAATTTAAGAAAAGTATCTTTAGACATATTTTTTAGGTGTTCTTCGAAACCAAAGAAGTCTCTTGTCTACATTAAAATATATTTTGAACTTATGTTTTGCTTAACAATATAAAATTTTGGTCAATATCAAATCATTTAAATTTGTGGATTAAAAAGTCCTTTGACAATACTGTTCAATGACTTTTCTTTAATTTGATTAAAGATAAAGTTTGTTTGACTTCCATATTCAATACTTTTATGCTTTAATGCATTAATTGAAATTGGGTGTAATCATTACAATATACTTTCCTATATTAATTTATAATAAACCACTAAAAACTTTCTACACCAAAATCAAACAAAGAACTATGTTCTTTTAAACAAAGAACGACCATATTAAGTTTTTCTTGTTGGATTGACATTTATTTATTAACGCTTTTGTTTTTATTTTTTGCTGAGATTTGTTAATTGTATTGTTGTTAATTGTAATATGCATGAAGATTGCTGTATTTGGATTTTAAAGGCATTCCTTATTTATTCAAAGCGTATTTTTATTGAAAAAGTTTAGTTACTTAAGTTCTAATTTATATTTGATTTGAAACCTGTTTCTTTTTTTTATTATTTGACAAAAAGTTTATTGTAATGAAGTAATTAAGTTTATTATTAAAAATATGAAAATATTTATAAATTGTTTTTATAAATTTATATGCATCATTACAGTATCTTATCATCAGTATTTTAATTTTCGGATATTTTATAAAGTAAGCCATTGAATAAAGTATGTGTTTTAAAACAAACTTCAATTATATAAAAAAATTGAATTTTAAACAAATTAAGATTAAATTTGTCGTTTTCATTTTCAAATATCAACCTCCGAATTTTTTGCGGAATAAACATTTTGACAAGCACAAATATTTTGTTGATTTAAATTTATAGATAAATTCATATTATAATGTTTTGTGTCATAAATACATTGACTGGCAATAGGAATACCAAGAACTAAATGTAAATACATCGACTGAGGGTTTGGTCAGGGTTTTAGTCATGATTAAAAGTCATATAAGACAAGTAAAATATCATTTCGTTAAAAAGTATTCAGTTTAACAAGATGGTTTTAACGTCGCGTTAATCAAGTAACGTTCTTCCGCTCTAAACGGACGAAAGAAAGCAGTGGCAGAGGACCTCATATATCACTATAAGCCACTGTACATCCAAGACTGGCGCGAATGGGGTGTGATAACCTCCTCCTGTACCCAATCAATGAATTTTAGTTAATTATGTCTGCAAGTTTAGCTCATTTAGACCAGTAAATCGGCATATGTAAACCATATACTACAGACGGCACACTTGGACTTTTAAAACTGTCGGCCAAAGTAAAAAGCGAGGACCTTTATATATATATATATATATATATATATATATATATATATATATATATATATATATATATATATATATATATATATATATATATATATATATATATATATATATATATATATATATATATATATATATATATATATGTATATATATATATATATATATATATATATATATTTTTTTTTTTTTTTAATTAACTAGTTATTGGCATTTATAAATTTTTTATAAATGCCAATTTATAAAAAATTTATAAATGCCAATAACTAGTTAATTAAAAAAAAAAAAAAAATATGAATTTATGAATTTATAACGTTCAATGAATTTATAACGTTCAATATAGTGTAGAAGCTACAATTTAATTCAACATCAACCCAGGTAATCTCGCTAAAAATCTGGTAATTTTGAAATGCTTTTCGCGACGTATTACCGTGATTAATTATGCCGTCACCTTCTTTTGGTATGTCAAGAAGAAGACCCAGATGTTTTCGAAATTCGATTTAAATGCAAATTTTTTGGTCTGAAGTCAACTTTTTATGATCTTGATCTCGGATTTGTTAAGTCATGAAATTAAGTTGAAAGGCATTATGAAGTGTGCATTCAAAACAACGAATCCAGGCAAGCAAACCTAACAGACCTAGCTGAAGACTGTCTTTATGAACAGTTTTTTTCTTTTTCGCGAAGAATGGAGTTCATTTATTTTGGTGCTGCCAAACAAATATTGCAGAACGCTGAAGATTTTTGACTGCTTACAGCATTAGCAACTTTGCCGTCTATCATGGTACGGACCAGATTATACTTTACTCTTAGTTGAACTAATTCGTTTCGCTCATTTGGTACGCTTACTATTGTGTCCTTCAATATTGCTATTTGATTCCGTATAAACTTTTTTTCTTCTATCAACAAATTGAAGTCTTCTTTTTTGTAATCTAATTGGCATATTAAAACGAGAAACAGGTTTTTGATTTCTTCAAATTAAACTGGACGGTCCGCCCGATAACATTAATGCATTCTCAAAAGAAAGATCAAGTGGAACAAATGTTGTTGTAAACATGTGCTGTTTGTACATGCTTTGTCTAGATGCACCGTCGAAACCCGCTTTCCCGCTTTGGACTAATGTTTCTCCCAAAGGTTTAATCAGATTTTTAATTTCAGATTGTACTTGAACTAACTGCAATCATACAAGTTGTTGATCAACTGTATTTGATTGACAACTTGCATGATTCAACAGATCTTGCAAAATTACCACAGATTTTAATTCCGAAACTGTTATAATTTTAGGATAGCATAGTTGTTTAGCTTGAAGTACTTTGCGATAGCTTGTATAAAAAACATCATTGTGCTTTTTGGCATTATTTCTATGATTTTGATAAGCATTTCTGGTCAAATTTGTCGAGATCATTAAATCAAGAGAATTTTCAGAAGTCAATGGCGATATCTAGTTTTGCTTTAAATCGTGGTTTAAGAATTCGGTAATACATATTGCACTTGATGGTTTTTCCTTTAACTGCATAAGTATGTATGTCAAATCAGGTTTTTTTATTTTTACAGTAGAAGCCGCTGCAGCTAATAAGAGCTTTTTCAATATGAGTTAGTTTTGATAAAATAGACGAAGCTCTCCTTTTAGTACGATGCGCTTTCTCATCCCATCATTTGCGTTTTGGACCTAGATAAATGAAATTTATTCAAAATACTATTTATAAATAAATGGCATATTATTATAAATATTTGTATTTATATTTAATGACTGTAATCATAAATGAATGACAAATATATATAAATACTATTTATTAATAAAAAGCATTAATTGATTAAAACAAAAAACCTCTAGTTTTTTTGTTTGAGTCTTCGAGAGAACCCGAAATACTGTTACAAATAGATGGGGAAAATTGGATAGCACTGTTTTTTAAAGTAATCGATTTGTTGATTAAAAAAAACTCTTCAGCCAGTTAAACTCGGACTTTCAGAAACGGGATTTGTAACGTTTACATTTGATCACACATTTAATTAATAAAAATAAAATGACGCATTTTGAAATATTGATTTTCTTTTGAGTTAAGATCATATCGAGACTTTTGTTTTTCTGTTAGTAAAGTTCTTCACTTTTCAGCAATAACGCTTCTTGACGAATTTATATAATTTTTTACATGTTCAAATATTTCTAAGCGAGTCAATTTTACTAAGATTTTTTAAAACCAAATCAACTAATAAAAACTCAGTTTTTTTAAAGCAAAGTCATAGAAGATCATTATTCGAATCTTTTTTGTAATGGTTTTTGGGGAAGTGTGCAAAACAAATATATTTTTTTATATACAATATATATATATATATATATATATATATATATATATATATATATATATATATATATATATATATATATATATATAAAATTTGTTTCGATTGAAATATAAGCGGTTTAAAAATCACTAAATGCGTCAACAGTTCAGTTTAATTTTAAAATAGATAAAAATCATGACAAAATATACTTTTACTAAAACAAAACAAAAAATTTATACCAAAAAAAAATTTAACCCGGCAAAGTGAGGCAGACGAAGGAGAAAAAGCTTTTTTATTTTGCTTTTATAATCAACAAAAATCGATTTTGGGATGTGCTGTTGTATTTTTAATCCCTTTAATTATTTCATTTATTTCATTAGTTGATTTTATTATCAACTGTGCAGAAATGAAATTTTCATGCATTTAATTTCCAAGTTTTGTGCATTTCGTAAAATACTTACTTTGATTTTATCTTTTGAACAAGGCAGCATAGCTTGTTTAATGAAAATGATAACTTCTTCCCATGATGGCATGCTGACGAGTTAGGTGTGTTGCAATATTGATGAGTTGAGAAAAGCTTTTTTCTTTGATAAAAACAACATATTTTTTAGTGAAGTAAAAAGGAATTTTTACTTCACTAAAAAATTTTCGCAATATCTCTTATGCGTATGCGCGAAATTCCACACTGCTGCTGTATACCACGAAAGGATTAATTAGGATGATTACGTGAAATTTCTGGCACTTCTAAGGGAAGACTCTAAAGTCAAACGATATTGTCAAGTTACCCTTGATGCTAACCAGCCCCATCCTCCCCTATGCCATTATAGGAGCAGTAGTTGCCTATGATGGCATTCTTGTGCTTTTTTTTTTTTAAATAAAAATAACTAATATAGAAAGAAAACTCTTGGGGTAATTTATGTTCTACATGTAACAAAAAATGTATCCATATCAAAACACTTGTTCATAGTCTACGGGATACTGAATAATGAAGCTTTAAAGTTAAGTGCGCCATCATAGGCGCCTTTCTCCTAACTTTAAATAAATTAATATTTTGATAAACTTTATTTTTATGCAAATTTATTAATGTTACTTTCGTTTTTGCACCATAATCTTGTTTATATTATACTTTTTTGTATAACTAATTAAAATAGAAAATTAGTCTCTGTGGAAATAAATAAAAGCAGTTCCAATGATAATAAAAATCGACATATGCATCAATAGTACTAAACTTTAAAATTGTTATAAAAACCATAAAACTTAATAATTTTAACTAAATTTTTTTAAGAGTCTTGTATAACATTGGTAGTATAGGAAAATTTAATAAATTATAATTCTATCCATCGGGGGGTAAAAATAAAATACGTAAAAAAAAGCCTTTTTTCAAAAAAATCACAATCAAAATATGAACATATGTAATCATTTAAAACAAAAAAGCAAATTTTTTTAACCTATTAATATGACTCATATCTTAGTATATATAAAAAATTTTAAAATTTTTCGCATTTATATATATAAATTCTGTACGAATTATATAAACATTGAAAATGATATAGCAAAACAAAAGGGTTGCGTCTTAAGTAGCTAAAAATTAATCACAATGCATGAATATATGCAGCTGAAGTTTTTTATGAGGTATTACCATAATCAGAACTTAATAAAGGTTGAGAAGCATGTCTTTTAATCGAACGGCAAACTGAAAGTTACAAAAAGCCGCATTTTTTTTGCATTTTATAGTAATTTTTTAAAGTTTTTTTTCACTTTAAGTGAAATCTTTTTAACGAAGAAGCTAAAATATCTTAAACATACCGATACAAAAAAAGTTTTGTTTTATGAATAATTTGAAAAAAAAAAATTAAAATTATAACTTCTGCGTATTTTTAATGAAAAGTTATTACAAAATGACGTCTTTTAAATGCGTGTAGCGGTCCTAGTAATAAACATAAATAAAAAACCTATCTATTTTTAGATAATGTGCGCAGTATAATTATAATTCTGAAAAAAATTTTAAAAATTAATTTTATAATGTTTTGTAAAATTTTGAATAATGGCCAAATTTTTTGAGGTTTTCACCACTGTGCGTTGGTTTAATTTAATGTTACAACAATCGAATCACTTTGATTAAATTTACCAAATGAATGAACACCATTGCCATAAACACATTTATTGTTATCAAGAAAAATAGAGCTTCGAACACTAATTCGAATATTGATAATTAATTTACTCATTCAGTTATTTTGAAATAATCATTTTTCGGCGCTAATACACTTCCGCACCACCTCTAAATTAACAGATTTCAATTGCAGGTCCTGAAAGATCGTTGTTTAAAACGAAAAACAATGAAATTTCGAAAAACATTAAATAACAAGTTTCATCAAAAAAAAGGACTCTAACTCAATCTAGAAGTTTTGAAAAAATACACCAAGAACGCTAATATTCGCCATCTTTTTTTCGCAAGATAAGATTTGCTGTCATAAGTCTTTGTTTTTAAAATTTTAATAGCCTTTAAACTCTCCTTTAGAAATGGCTGGTTCCTATCAGACCAAATATGTTTAATTTCGCCTTTTTAAAATAATGCTATTTAAAAGTAAGAAATATAACTGCAAAATCGTCGAAGTTAATAATACAATGAGGAAGTTAATGACTAACAACTAATGACTTTAAAACAACGATGATTGCGCTGGAGCATTGTAATGCATGATAAGAATAAAAACCAGGTTATTTAATTAACTAAATAGTTATACAAACTCAAAAAAGGTATTTTGGTTGCGTTTGTTAAAGCGTTTAAAAAACGTTTTTTGTGTATTTGTATACATCGAGATCGAGCTCGAGTCTTTTACTTTGATGAAATTTGTTATTGAATACCATTTATTTTTCGTTTTAAACGACGATCTTACATAATCTGCAATTATAGTCTATAAATTTGGAGGTGGTGCGAAAGTGTATTAGCGCCAATAATGTATCATGCTTTTTCAAATTTGTACATTTCAAATCATAATAAATTAATAATTAACCTTTCGATTATTAATTTTACTAATTTAAATAAAATTTAGTTTTTTCCAACTGCAAATAGCAATAAATCGAATTGTACGCTTCAAACACTTGGTCTTCTTACCATTTATTAACTTTCTCGTTTTTTTACGCATCTTTCAGCCATCTTGAGAAAATAATAACTCAGGCGTGAAAAACGTTTTCGCGCAAAATAGTATTAATGTGAGCAACTTGTATTTTATATCATAGCATGCTAAGTTTTTAAAATCATAATGATAGCATGATATGAGTTTTTAAAATCAAAACATAAAATTTAGACATAAAAAGTTAAAAAATTATTTTTTATTATGCTTTGTAATTATTATATAAAGTTCCATTAAAAATCAAATTCACATTCCAAAGGCATGATACCACTATGATATCATGATGATATTATTATTTGATATCATATCTTTAGAAAGTTTTGATATCATTCTGATATAACATCGATATCGTTTCTTGACTGGGAAAGTTTGTATACTATAAAGTTTAAAAACTATTCCAGTATATGCAAAGCCAACGATATATTCGGATATAAAAACTTTTTATAGAAAAATATAGCATAAATATTTAACTAAATAGAAAACTAAAAGGTATGTATATATATATATATATATATATGTATATATATATATATATATATATATATATATATATATATATATATATAATTATGTATATATATATATATATATATATATATATATATATATATATATATATATATATATATATATATATACATTTATATGTATGAATATATATAAGCTTAACGGGGCTTTTATCTAAAATTTCATTACAATATTTCTGAATGAAGAAAAGACGAAAATTTCTATAAATTAGTTTAAATAAAACTAATACCAAAATAAAACATGTTTAAAAAATTATGTTTTTAAAGAATTTTTTTAATAATGAAGTTAATTATAAGTTTTTGACTAACGCTCGGTTAAGTTTAATGGAGAGATGATAATACGGCCTCAGAGCAATAACCGCAATTTTGATTTCATGGGGGTCTATGGTTCTTTTAGAGGAAGGAAAGGAAAAAAATATTTGTTCAAAGTAATTTACATATATATTTTTCCCTAATAAGTTTTCAATTAAAAATTTTAAGGTGGGCGAAGACCCTAATGTCCTTCCGTACCCCAACCCCCCCTGCTTGCTCCTAGATGTAACGGATCTGTTTTAATATATATAATTGATAATAAGAGCTTAACTTTAATATATTTATATTAAAAAAAGACAAAAGTTTAATGTCAAGTAAATGCATTATATAATTGAAACAATTTGAAATACTAGTTTAGTTGAAAAAAAATTTTTTGACATAATACTTTACATTAAAAAACGTAGCCGGAAACAATTCATGGAAAACCTGTTTGCATTAATATATATATATATTTATATATATATATATAAATATATATATATATGTATATATATATATATATATATATATATATATATATATATCAGAGCGATAACCACAATTTATATTTTATGGGGGCCTATGGTTCTTTTTGGGAAGGATTGGTATAAAATATTTGTTTAAAATATTTTACATATGTGTTTTTCCCTAATAAGTTTTATTTTAAAAATTTTAATGGGGGGCCAAGACCCTAAGGTCCCTCCAACATCCCCACTGCCTCCTCCAAGATGTTACGAATCTGTTTTTATATATAGGTGATAATTAGAGACTAACTTTAATATATTTATATTGAAAAAAGACAAAAGTTTAATTTCAAGTAAATGCATTACATATTGAAAACAATTTGAAATACAACTTTACTTAAAAAAATTTTTTTCGGACATAATATTTTACATTAAAAAACGTTGCCGGAAACAATTCATGGGAAACGTGTTTGCATCAAAACTAAAATTAGCATGTAGCAACTAAGCAAAATCAATGTAAAGAAAAAAAAATGTATAAACTAAAAATCTGTTAAAAAAAATTGTGACCTATTTTGTATTGTCTCGTTTTTGTTAACTTTTCGTAAATTTTTATCTATAACGAGTATTCTTAAATCTATATCCACATTTGTCTACTGCAGAACCAAATAAAGTTAATTCACTTCGCAATTTTAAATTTACTTTGCAATACATACTTGATGCATTTTAAACTAATGCAAAAGTATTTATAGAGACTAATAATTTGAAAACGAGTATTTATTTACACCTTTATTTGTAGCGACAGAACGGAGCCAATCTTGCTTAGTAATAATTTACTTATTAGTTACTTGTTTTTTGTTAGACATTTGAATAAAATATATCGTATTTAAAAAAAAAAAGAAAATGCAACAATATATAATAAGGTACGATAACGAACAAAACCTTTAAACAAAAAAACACTCTTCGAATTTGTCATTAAATACTTTGAAAAAAAGGATGATAAAATTGGTTTCCTTTATTTTTATAGTTTCGATGTAGTTCAAGTTTTTTTTTAGAAAAATGAGTAAAGCAGTGAGACACTTTTTTGGGTGAATATTTAAACTTCACAAACTTAACAAGTAATGAATAAAATGCCGTTTAATTAAAACTAGAGTTTTTCTTAAATAAAATTATTTTCCTAACATTTTGCGCAGAAAATTTATAACTAATTTTATCAATTAAATTCATTATACAAGGAATAAAAACAACTTTCTCTTTCAAATTTTCAATATCAATTGTTTTAAACTTGTCGTATTCAACAAGCTGATAGTGACCATTAAAACAAAATACTGCGACTTGTTTTAAAAGTAATATAAAACTAAATGTAAAAATGTGATATTTTTAACTAAAAATTGATAGAGTGCGGCTTTACAAGTGTGTAAATGATTATTTATTAGTGTGTTTAATAATGAAAGAATATTATTTTTAAAACTTAGTTGAAAGCTCAACAAATATACTAAGTTTTAAGTTTTTTAATACATTTGGTAAGTTTCACATTTACAGTTTTAGAAATAATAGTTTTTTGCTTTTTTCTGCTCCTATATTTATTTTGAGACTGGAGGTTAATCGATTAAGAAACAGAAAAAGAAATTCCAATCATATTTTAATGTAAAACCATTTATCATGCTTGAATATAATATGTGAGAGAGTATGCTTATTAAAATAGCTGTGAATTTTTTTTTGAGTTGTGTTTAACAAAGAAGATCGTAAAAGCTATTAGTCAAAATTCTTTTAATTATTAATTTAATTATTAGTAACTTCCTTATACATACACATAACAACAAGAAGAAAAAGTATAAATAAGGTAAAATATTAGACATTAAAAACGATGGTACAAACGATATGGTACATATATATATATATATATATATATATATATATATATATATATATATATATATATATATATATATATATATATATATATATATATATATATATATATATATATATATATATATATATATATATATATATATATATATACATAAAAAAGTGTGCGTGTGTTTGTGTGTGTTAACAGTTGATGGTTTGCATTATTTGTTATTGTATTTTGTAACAATATATACGTGTGCACATTTTGATTTTAATCTCAAATGGGTGAGTAAAATTATTTGATTTTTTTTTCGCGTCGATTTAATAACAAAAATCTTACTAAGGTTGAAAACTTTCTGAAAAGTTTTTATTTTTTGTGGAATATTCATTGATAAAAGTGAAAAGTTGAAAGAAAGTTTTTGTGGAACATTCATTAATAAAATAATGCAAAGTTTTTATATCGATAAGATGAAGGTGTTTATTCCCCAACTTTTAAAACTATTTTATTAATAGAATAACGACGTGGTGAACGAACTTGATAGTAATAAGATTAACGAAACAACTTTCCGATGATGAGATTAAAACCACTATTTACACAAATATAATTTTTTCTTCTTTATTTAACAATTATTAACTGTAATATAATAAATTACGCAAAAGCGTAATTTATTGTATTACATTTTGTTTTCCTTATTATAGTAATGTAAATCTTTTGCGTATATTGTTGTACTCTCTTGTTTATTATTGTTTTTTTATTTTGCTTTTTTGTTTTAGTATACTTTATTCAACAACTATCATCATTGTTGCTGCAACAACAAGTTTTTAAGTTAAAACCAAATTTAAAAATCTTCAAAACATGGCTAACATGGTTGCAATAATTGCTTTTTTAACTTTCTTTTCTATATCCTGAGCAATTAAAAATGCAGCGTCTCCTGGTCAAATAAATCAAAATACCAATCAGTTAAATCCGATAACCAATACTCTTTTCACCCAGTGTGCAACAAACTCTATATCTTTAGCTGCTAAACAGATGAATGATTGTTTAAGTGGTATTGGACGAGACGTGACATGTGTAACTCCTCCATGCTCTTCGTCCACTCCAGCCTCTCAAGCCCAATGTAACTACTTCAACAACGTGTTTAACTATCCTACTGGAGATTATTGTATAGCAATTGCTAACTTTTTATATACCATCAACACAGTTGTCTCGTATTTTAATTGCTGCTAATTACTAATTACTAAGCACTAAACACTAAGGACTAATTAATGAATTTTGAAGATGATGTATGAATTTTTAAAAACACTTTTAAATAAGTTGTGCATAAAAATATTTTTTATGACATTTAGTCAACTGAAAAATACTTTGCAAATAATAGGCATTTCACTGACGGGCAGCTGCATTGTGGCATTACATAACATAACGTTTGAAATTATTTAAACAAGTTATTGTCATTAATAAGTTTTTAAGTTGTTTTTTAAACGCGTTTTGGAATTTTAGTTTGAACTATAATACACACTTTTTTTATGTAATAGTTATGTCATAATTTTAACATGTAATAAATATGTAATTTTTATTTTTGATAAACTAGTTTTTCGATAATTGTTTCACTCTTTTTTAATTGTTGTGTCACCCTTATTCAACAGTTGTGTCACCCTTGTTTAATAGTTGTGTCACCCTTTAAACACTGAACACTTTTCCTACAGACACTTTTTTTTGTTGATCTTTTTTTCTAATACAGGGGCTAGAGAGCTACCTCTCCGAGAAAAAAATTGAATAAAAAATTTTGTGTAAAAAAGAAAAAAAGACTTGTTGATTTATAGCTTGTTAAACAACTAATCACTGTTTCT
>NC_088929.1:26485000-26500000 GCF_038396675.1 Hydra vulgaris
TATAATACCTGTTGTAACAGATAAATTAAATACTTGGTTAATTGGATCACGTATATCCTCGAAAACATCTGACACTACTTTGCAAGAGATATCATCGATTTTGTCAAACATCAATTTTAAGTGATTTAATAGCTATTTCAATTTCCTCTTGATTGGTTTCATTGAAATTTAAAGAGCAGTGTGAACCTGTTAAGTAACTTCTAAATGTATTATTTGGGCATTGAATTTTCGATGCAAGATCAGCACCAATGTTGGCAAAGTAGTTGTTAAATTCATTGGAAATATCTCGCTTGTTGTTTGATTCGCTTTCATTAATTATTACTCTAGAAGGCAATTTGTTAAAATTAAATTTACTTTTACCAATTATTTCCTTCATAATTTCCCATTTCTCTTTTAAGTCACTATTACATTTTAGTATTTGATTAAAATAATATAAAATTTTATGTTTATTTTTTGTTTTTTCAAATAGTTTTTTGTGTTGTTTGAAGAGGAATAGATTCGCTTCGCTTCTAATTTTTAAGTATTTTACGTATAGTTTTTGTTTTCGTTTTGAGGATTTTTTTATTATTTTTGTTATCCATGGACGGTTTAATTATTTTGCTTTTATTTCTTTTTGTTGAATTTAAAAAATTTTATTAAATTGTAGGATAAATAAGTTATATAAAGTTAATGTACGCAGAGTTTATGTTTCGTAGGTCACATTCTTGGTAGACCTTTTGCCAATTTGTTGCCGATAGCAAGTCTTTAAATTTTTTGAGTAGACGTTTCATCGATTTTATTATTTTTTTATAACATAAGATTTTTAAATTAACAATATTTTTGGAATTTTGTGACAGAGAGAAGTATATTGGAAAGTGATCTGAAATATCTGTTTTTGTTATTCCAGATTTTAGAGAAAGATCTTGTATTGAGTTTGTTAATATATTGTCAATAGCAGTAATAGATTTGGAAGTTACCCTTTTAGGTTTGTTGACAATGGGGAAGATATTAAGTTGAAACATGTCGTCAATAGAAATTTTTAGTAATCGCATGCTTGTTGTAGATTAAAATATTTAGGTTTATATCTCTAATAATGAATAACTTTTACTGCTCTCTATTTTTGAAATTATATGTTTCGTATAATTTAAAACTTTACTAGTATCGCCATCAGGTGGTCTGTACCGCGTAGAAACTAGAAAGTTCTTTGAGGCAGTGTTAATAACTTCCGTTGTGAGGAACTTATTATCGCCATCAGAGTTTGAAAGATCATTTCTTATCTTAATGTTTAGATTATTCCGTATATATTTCACAGTTCCTCCTCCTCTTTTGCTAACTGATCTTTCTTTAGAAAATATTTTATAGTTTGGAATTTGGAGGTCAGAGTTTGTTTCTGCTGCTTCGTCAGAGCACCAAAAGCTCTCGTTAGGCAGATCATACTAAAAGTATGTTTGCATTCAAGGTTAAAGTTTTTTAACTTGTTTATATTAATAAGTAAACTTCTGATAATTATGTGTATTATCGTCAAGTTATGTGTAGTGGTTTTGAGTTCAAATTTAAAATTTTCTTTATCAAAATATGCAGATTCGGAGTATTTTTCGTTTAAAAAGCTAAAGTCGTCATAATGATTGTGTGGTAAAGATTTATTAGCAATTTCATAGATATTCAAACGCAGCGTTTCAATGTCTGAAAATTTTAAAAAGTTGGTTGAGCTGGATGGCAAAAAAAGATAAAAAGTTAATACTTTTGGTTTTTATTTTAATATCAAGGATTACATAAGGCCCCCACAAATCTTCAAAATTTTGAATCAAATCAGAAAAATGATTCGAGAACCAATTTTTAAAATCCATATTTAGAAATCAAGATAATTTTATTATAAAGATTCTGTAAAATACTATCATAAGAGATAATATTGTTTTATGACAATGATTGATTAGTATACTGCAATTTATAAAGTAAGATCTTATATAAGGGGAGCAGTAAATACCTGCTCTAAGCTTTCATACAGTGACCTCTTATTTTAAAAAAAGATTAGTTTAAAAATTGCTCTTTTTTAAGATTCAAGACTCAATTTGATTTGCAAATATATAGTATAATTGATTCGATATTCTATTCGATGTTTAAATTTTGGATTTATTGGGGTTTTGCGTTTATTGCGTAATGTTAAAATTAAGTAAATCATGATTTTTTTACATTTTGTAGATAGATAAGTTATAGCTACAGCAGTCTACATCAATAGTGAGCGCTAGTTCTATCCACAGAGCCCATTTTTGAAAAATGCCTAACAAAATCTGATGTGGATTTACTAGAAGAAAAAGTCAAGGCTAGCAATGTTTTTAAGAGTAGAGTGATGAGTTGCTACTGATAATAGTCTAATTGTTATGAAATGAAAGTTAACAGTATGAGTTTCAATGTTATATTATTATTTATTATTATTATTTTTTTAAAACATAAGGGTTCATTCGCATATAACGTTACGCATTACAACTGTTTATACCCCCTCTTTGCCCCCTTTGTCAGAAAATATGACAAATTATCAAATTTTTTTCCTTGTCACGTCACGTAATTTTTGTGTGTTTTTGTTAAACTATTATTTGTTTATTTTAAAAAGTAGCAAAAATATTTTTAATTTTATGCAGTTTTTAAAATTTATTGTGACGTCACAAAATGTATGACGTGTGTTGCGAACGACCCTTGAGTATTTTTTATTTTTATAGTAATAGATGAATTCTCGTAGCCGTTGTGGTGGTAATACTCCATATAAATCGGCTATTGCTATTTGAAAGTTGTTGATGAGCGAGGACGCTAGGGCCTGTTTTAATGTCTCTGGTGGTTCATTGAAGATAAATTTTAAATCACCAATTTACGAAATTTAAAAATTTTAAATTTCGTAAATTGGTGATGTATATTTTTTTTTAAATATGCATCAAAATAATAGCTGATTAAACGTTGAAAAGATCAACGTCTTTTGTAATCATCAAACCAACGTCGATAAGTGGCTAACATTTAGGACAAAAAATCAATATGGAATCAATGTTGACGAGAAACATTTAATTAACATCAAATCAACGCCTCATTTTTTAGCGGGTTTACCTCAGTTTTTTAAAATCTTATTTACTAGCAAAAGCCTAATCCCCATTTTTGGGCAGCGACATTTATATTATCAAAGAGTTATCAAGGAGTGAGAACGAAGTAAAAAAGTAAAAACCTGTCTTTTTTCAAGGAACTGTGTTGTAAAAAACATTTCACTTTTAAAAAAAATTTATAAACGATATTGTTTAGGGTTCGTTATCAAAATCGCAAGTTTCGAAAGTTTTCGATTAAAACGGTAACGAAATGCCTCTTTTTTTCTGAAATCAATAAAAATTTATGAAAATAACCGAACCTGCCAAATTAATTTCAAAAATGAAAAAGCAATTTCCAAAAGTGAAATTAACTTCAAAACAAAAAAAGTGGATTTCGAAAACTGAAATTAATTTCGAAAGAAAAAAAGATTTCCGAAACGTTAAATTAGAGCATAATGGTAAAACAGAGCAGCCGTGGCGCAGTGGTTAGGGTTATGACGCAGAACTCAGAGGTCCGAGGTGCGTCGCCAGCTCTAGCTCAATAAGCGACATTGGTAAGGAAGGAGGCCTGAACCTCTAGTTAAATGCTCTAACGCGTAGCTTTGTGATAAGACCGTAAGGACTTCTGAGAGCACCTGAAAAACCTAAAAAAAAAATTAATTAATTTTGAAAAAAAAAGGATTTCGAAAAGCGAAATTAGTTTCAAAAGAAAAAATATTAATTTTGAAATGTGCAATTAATTTCGAAAAAAACCAAACAATATTTGATAAGCTACATTAATTTCGAAAATAAAATTAGATTTTGAAAAGTTTAATTAATTTCAGGAAGAAAAAAGAAGAATTTTGGAAAGTTAAATTTATTCCAAAAAGTAATTTTAATACCTTATATTTTGATTGCATAATAAGATTAAAATAACAGGGGCCTTAATATTTTACCATGGGGTGTTTCGCCAGGTAGACCTTTTATTACATATATAAATTAAATTTTATAGAGAAATATAAATTATATAGATAAATATAAATTAAATTTTAGGCGCACTTGGTTTATAATAAGAGAAATTACTGTCAGCAAAAAAAGTATATTTCACCCTTTGCCAAACTTGGTTAAATATAATAATGAGTTTTTGTAATACTATAAAAGACAAATTACGGAAGAGTTTAATAAATATTTTGTGTGTGTAGGACCAAATCTTTCAAAAAACATTCCATAGCAAACAGCCTAATGATTGATCTATGTTTCCCTCTTAACTCTTACTTGAACTCTTTTGAATTATCTTTTGAAGAGTTTGAAATTGCATATAAAATGTTGAAATCTAACAAAGCGGTAGTAATAATGTTGCCGTTAATACCCTGATGGTATTAACGGCAACATTATTATAAGTTCATTTGATGTTTTAAAGATATACTCTTTAGGATTTTTTTGATATCAATTAAACAGGGAATTTTTCCACAACTCAAAATTAGCAAAAGTCATGCCAATATTAAAAGGTGGTGACGTTGAGAATATAAGTAGCTATCGTCCAATTTCACTACTTTCTGTATTCTCTAAAGTTTTAGAAAGAATTTTGTACAATAAAATTTATAATCATCTTACTATAAACAATTTATTTTACAGCAATCAATATGGATTTCAAAAAAACAATTCCACTGATTATGCCATTTTACAATTTACAAGAAATATATCTGATTCATTTAAAAATTCTCAATTTACTTTAGGTGTTTTTATTGACTTGGCAAAAGCTTTTGATACTATTGATCACATAATTCTTTTTAAAAAGTTGGAGTGGTAAGGAATTACTGAAATTTCGCTTAAAAGTTAACAAAATAATCGGAAACAATTTGTTTATGCAGATAATAACGTATCATCTCATTTGTTAAATATTTCATGTGGAGTTCCTCAAGGATCCATATTAGGACCCCTCCTATTCCTAATATATATTAATGATCTACCAAAGCTTCTAACCTAATGACAACTATGTTTGCTGATGATTCTAACTTATTTCTTTCTCATAAAACATTTTTACACTTTTTAGCAACATGAACATGGAACTAGCCAAATTTTTAAGTTAAGTATAAACAAACTATCATTAAATATTGATAAAACTAAATGGATTCTTTTTATCCTCATGGTAAAAAGCACCAGCTGCCTAGCAACTTACCCTTTCTTTTTATCGATAGCATAATTATTAAAAGAGTTCTAGTGACAAGATTTTTAGGTTTATATATCGACGAAAATCTTAATTGGACAAACCACATTGCTAACTTGTGCAATAAAATTTCAAAGAGTATAGGCATTTTATACAAAATAAGAAACTTTCTAGATAAACATACCTTAACTTAGTTATATTATTCGTTAATTCATTGCCATATTTATTATGCAAACATTGCTTGGGGTACCACTTATAAAAGTAAACTTAAACCTCTATCGGCAACAGAAACATGTAGCACGCCTTATAAATTTCACGGACCGTTTTGCTCACGCCAAGCCTTTTTTATATGATATGAAAGCACTCAATATATATGAGTTAAATGTTTTTAATATTCTTTGTTTTGTGTATAAATGCAAGACCCACCTATCAACCGTATCTTTTATTAAATTGTATTTACAAAGAGATAGAAATAAATATATTTTAATAAATGATAATTTAATTCGACAACCATTTTCACAAACCAATTTTGGAAAGTTTTTTATTTTATTTCGCGGACCATTTTTATGGAATAGTATAGTTCTAAATACTTTTAAAGATTTTTCTCAAGAATGTATTTTTGATTTTTTTAAAAAAAATTTTATAAAACTCATTTTTTCAACTGATAATATACTAATCTACTTTTAAATTTTAAAATTTTTTGAAAATCCTTTATCTATATTAGTGTATGTATATATTTAATGTATATCCTTTTTTATTTATTTTTTTGTCTGTTTTTTTATCCACAAGCAATTAGCGGTTTTCTCTTCTTTGAGTAAACCGCATTCTTTATATTTATTTCTAAAATTTATTTCTTAACGATATCTTGACTTGTTAACTTTTATTATTGTAACAAAGTTTATTTAAATTGTAATAAATATTGTAATAAAAACAAAAACAAAAAAATATATATATATATATATATATATATATATATATATATGTATTTAAATATTAAATATAGAGAGATATATTATAAATATATATATGTATATATGGCAAAATAATATTATTTTGGTAAATTTAATTCGGTGCCAGTATGTTTGGTATGTAATAAATCTGTTTTTGTGTGTAAAGAGTATAATATAAGGAGGCACCATGATTCAAAACATCTAAAAAATACTTTACCAGTTTTACGACAAATTAGGGGAAAAAATGAAAACTAATTTTTTTATTAATTCGTTGCACAACAAGATTTGTTAAAAAAAGGTAATATCTTAACAGTAAATGCTACTGTTGCAAGCTATAAAATTAGTCTCTTTAGTTACAAATTCTAAACCATTCAGTGACGGGGAAAGATTACTTAAATTTAAAATTATTCACATCCCTTCCCTCCTCAATGCATTTTTTTTGCATTTAGTCAGAAAAATTAACCCTTTTAAAGAAGTCGGCAAATGTAGACTTTTTATTCCAGTCAGTCGTCGAATTTCAAAAAAAATAAAGGACCGTATTTTTTAATTTGCAAAAATTTTAATTGCACCCTACGATGTGACACCTACTAGCGTCTGCCCTGGTGGTAGTTCAATGATTGAATACTTTTTTCCAGACTGGAAAAGAAAGTAAGACAGGAAAGAAAACACTTTCACATTAATTAAGCCGTTTGTTAAAGAGTTCATCAGGTAAACAAAAAGGAATACGAGTGTTTGAAGTTACTAGGAATTTTAAGTGAAAACAAATTTCAGTTTAATTCGAACTCTTTTACAAAATGTTATTTGATAAAGAAATATTCTTTTTTATTTGTTTTCTTTAACAATAACTGACTGCTTCAATAAGCTTAGCGCAAGCCGGTATCGTTGCTCCGTATCTAATAAACCCGTTGAACTAAATAAACATTCTGATGCCACCGATGTCGCTGAAACTGAAAGTATTACCCGTGCACTTTGCGTCAAAATCGGAAACAATTTTTGATTAGCTTAAAAAACTCGATGGCACTATTTACGTAGTTCTGAAAGTATTGCAGACTGTAATTGTTTATTTCTTTTTAAGTTTATCATTGTTTTCAATTAAATTACAACATGATTTATTTGTTACATGTTCAATTAAATTGATTGGCTTTTGTCTTTTATTGTTAATTACAGTAGTAGTATTTGCAAACGGTGTCTTTGGCGATTGCTGAAATGTTTTTATAGTATTGTCGGTCGAGCTGTTAGATGAGTTTAAAGTGTTGTTTAAACAATTTTTTTCAATCGCTATATCGATTTCTTCGGGAGTCTTTTAGATCCATTTCATAAAATGTTTTTATGCAATATTTCTGCCTTTGTAATGCATTCATATCTATCGATACCATTTTTGGTAAACTCAATTTACGAAATTTGAAATCAAGAAAAGTAGCTAAAAATCATTAGCAAAAATGTATTCAAAACGCCCTTTTAGAGACCTTAACAATTGTTTTTGAAAAGTTTTAACTAGTTCTTTAAAAGTGGGTTGCGATATTTAAGTATCCCATATAGAAGAGAATGCAATGTTGAAAACAGAAATGTTACTGTAAGGTATTTCTTTACGTTAAAAAGTTTTGTTAGCTTTAATTGGGTGTAACAAGTCACATAAATCCTTCAGCACCTTAGGCATCTTAAGTTCATTAGCACGGAAGATAGTCTTTTATATTTGGTAATTGATGCTTATCATATCCAACGCAGTTTTATTAGTTAATACAATTCAATCATATCGAATTGGCTATACTAGCGAATAGCTATATCTGTGTACTTACTTGATTTTAGTTTCATATCGAAGTGTTTCTTGAACTTCTCATAACTTTTCTTGTAACATCTCCGAATGCTTAAATGAACCGAAAATGTGCCTGCAGGATGAAGTAACCTTGGCGATTTCCAATTTGTCTTCGTTAATTTTTTCGATTTCTTTAATTTCACTTTTTGTAATTTCTTTATTAATTAGTTTTCCCTTACCGTCGTAATCTTTTACTTCGTAACGCTTTGACCCATTTTTCATTTTTTTTTACTTTTATATCTCTCGTGTTTAGAAGATCGTTAACCACAAGATTCAAACGATGACCAGCACATGGAATCTTAAGAACATTATCATCAAACTTATTTACTGGAGAGAAAATGTTTGCACCAGAGTCAGTACCTAGTGCAAAAATCTTGTTACTGATTAACCATTCACTGAAGTTTTCGTTTAACGAATTAAATAAATATTCAGCTGTTTTCACTTGAGACATAAACCTAATACTCAGGTTTCGATCAACCAGAATCATGTTTTTGTCAATAAAATGACAAGTTACTTCGAGGTAGCTGTTTTTTCTCAATGATGACCAACCATCACAAGTAATTGTAATAAAATGACATCCCTTCAATTCTAGCATTAAAATTGATTTTAGTTTGACTGTTATTAATGGAATTAATTTCTTGCTCGCCGTATTTTTGCCTGGCATTTTGATACTTTTGTCTAACTCACTAACTAAATGTACAAAATCTGGATGACGTACTATCGAAATCAGGCGTTATTTTTACCTACCTCTAGAATAATTTTGTACTACTAAGATTATCCCAGGACTTTAAGTAATTATACCTCCTTGATTATATTAAAACTTAAGCGCGTGACAAACTGGTTGCTCCTGATCTACGTAAAGAAAGATTTTTTTATCTATTCGTAAAACCATTCAACCAATCTTCTTTGCCAAAAAGTCATTTTTTTTTCGTGAATATGGAACATTTTTTCTATTAAGCTCAGTAATATAATATTCTAATTTTTAAATGAGTGTGAAGAAGTCTATACTGTATAATGGAAGTGTTTACGTTTCCATTATACAATAGTCTTTATTGTATAATGGAAGCTTTACGTTTAGTAATTTAGCTTTAGACACGGTGACACTATCGTATGGCTTTTAGTTTCTCCTGCGCAACCTTTAAGGCAATCTGAATGTGTAATTGGAAGTAATACAAATACATTTTTATTATTTTTAGTAAAATAATTTTTCAATGAATAATTATATTTGACAAATAAGATCAAAGCAAATAAGTTTTCTATGATTATACCCGACAAATCAGATTCAGTAGACGCACGACGTGATAATTATTTTCAAAATTATGGACATAATTGACGTGATTTTATTTGAAAAATTATTGACATCATTGTTTGTATTTTATTTTTAAACTATGGATTTTATTTGAAGTTTTTATTTGTAAATTTATGTAGGTTGTAGCATTTCTTCAACGGCAAAATATAAAGTTCAAAAAAATAAAAAATAAAAAAAATAAAGAACAGAAAAATTTTAACTTTAGGTTTTAGGCTGAATAAATTTTAAGATTTTAAATTGAATTTTAGATTAGATTTACTTTAGAATTAATTTAAAATTATAATACCAAGTAGGCACAAAACGCACAAAAAACGTGTTTTAAACGTCTTTGGTTTGTTTTGAACCAAAGACGTTTAAAATTATTACCTTTTTTATAGGCCCCATCCCCACTGGGTACCCAGTGGTTACGTTTTGGATGTCTTTTGAACGTTCAAAAGGCGTCTATTTTAGATATCGTGCCCACCAGGTAGAATTAAAACTAGAGTAGAACTAAAAAAATCTAATTTTGGGTAGTTAATATACAGAAAAAAATTTATATTTACCCAAAACATTTTTCTTATTAAATTTTATATGCGGTAGTAAAATAGTGATAATAAAAACTTTGTAATCATAAAAGTTGGTTAAAAATTAACTGCTATAATTGGTTTGGATTTGGGTTGGCAAATGTGATCAAAAAAATATTTTAAAATTTGAAATTTTTTTTGATAAACTACGTGAGTCGGAGCCAAGCCGGAAGCCAATCAAGGAGCCTAGCCGGGCATTAATTAGAAGCCGGAGCCAAGCCGTTAAATAAAATTCGGCCCCACAAGCCTGATTGCAGCTTGTGATTAACGGTGCAATTTTATCACACGAATTAGTGATAGATTTTTTAGCTAAAGCACGTCGAATAATAAACCAATTCATCAAAGACATTTACAGACCTCAAGTTGCTTCAACAATAACAAAGTGAAAACATACCTCTATTTTTGGTTCAAGATATGCCTACTTCCTAGAATAGTGCATACTTAATGTTTGAACTACTTCAAAGAATTAAAAGAGCAGTTCAAATGTATTTAGCAGATCATAATGAATTGCCAACATTTACATCAAATAGTTGGAAAATCATTTATTTCATGTTTTAAAGCCTTTTTATGAACTTACTAATGATATGAGCTCTGCATTCTTATCCACTTCTCTCTGTTAAACTCTGCGATAAGCTATCCGCTGGTTAAAAGTAAGCCGGCAGTTTCATCGCTGACATTAAAACCAGTGATAAAATAAACTCGTATTCTAATGTTACCGTTTGGTTAACGATAAGAGTAAATTTAGTTATCCTTAAAGCTATTAACGCCAAAATCTAACACTACTATACCCTTGGGTTAAAACTGCTATCGAAGAAATTTGTTATAACATTAGGAAAAATAAAAATTGGTATCCAATTAAACCAGCGTAAACAAATAAGTTTACTTTTATAATAAATAACCTTTAATAAATACTAAATAAATTTTAATATAAACTTTATCATGATCATGTTTATACGATTTACCCTTTAAGGGGGAAAGTACCTCAAAATTTAAAAATTTTTCCATTTTTTTTTTCTTTCGCTGATATAAAAGTAAAATTATTAAGAAATTGAATGGTAAAAACAGTTTTTAAAAAGCAAAACTTTTTCTTAAATAAATTACATTTTTGTATGGTTATCTATGTGTCATTTTTTGCTAGCAACGTCCCTGATTACAGGAAAATGATCAATAAAACACATTCTCGACCCTTTTTTTGGCATCATTATTTTCAGTTTTGTTAGAAATGCAAGCTACAAGTGATATTTTAAAACCTCATATTTGAAAATCCGTGCTTAGGTCCCTCATTTTAAATCATCTTTTCAAGCTAAAAATCTGCAATTGAGTAAAAATGAACAAATCTAAAATAGCAAATTGTGATGAAAGTGTTACTGATAGAGTAAAGTTTTCTACTAAACGTCTTCGAAAACGTAAACGTTCTTTTTATGGAATGAGAAAGCAAGAAAAAACTGTAAATATTGGTTTAAATAGTGTCAATAGTAATAATGTAAATATGACAAACTATGTAAATACTGAAACTCTATATGCATATGAAAGTGCGTCAAAAAGAAAAGTTAAGCTAGTAATGGCACAAAGTAGAAACTCAGACTATGTTAGTGGCTACAGATTTATTGACATGGAAATTTTTGCCTCCATATTTATAAAACTTGCGTGTCCTGAATGTTTTCAATCGTCTATGTTATTGTTAAGCAAGAATGAAAAGTCTTACAAAGGATTTGCATCCAATTTATTATTAAACAGCATTTGTGGTTTTAAATTAAACTTTGAAACATCAAAAAATATAGCAGGTTATGATATCAATAAAAGTGTGTTATATGCAATAAGATCACTCGGTCAAGGCTTATCTGGTTTACATCGGTTTACCATGTCAATGAATATGCCTAAAAGATTATGTAAAAAAACTACAATGTTATTGGTCAGAAATTGACAATCGCAGCACAAGCAGTTGCTAATGATACTATGCATGAAGTTGCACAAGAACTCCGAGAAGGCAAATCTCTTACTGAAATAGTAAATACTGTAGTTTCGGTTAATGGAGCATAGCAAAAAGGGGGATATAGTTCAAATAATGGTGTTACCGCAGCATTGTCCATCATAAATGGGAAGGTTTTATATGTTGAAGCATTATCTAGAAAATGTAAAATATGTGAAAAAATTAAAAATACCACTAATTCAAACCAGCAACCAGCAGAAAATAAAGATTAAAAACATTTGATTAAAAACTATGAAGGATCAGCTATATTTGTGGGATGGCTGCTGGTGCGATGGAAACTGCTGGTGCGATAAAGATATTTAATCGCCCTCAAGAGAAATATAGATTGCGATACACAGAATCAGGGATGCGGTGTCCCGAAAAGGACTCCGGATTTGAAAGTTACAAAAGGATAACTACATCCTAGTTTTTGGTATCCTGGAGCTCTGTAAATATAAATAAGTTTATGGACAATTGATAGGAAAACAATTAAGACTTTAAGGTTAGAGGAACAATCATTTTTTGAGCACACAGACCGTAGTATAATGGCGGCAAGGACTCTGGGACTCCAGGACTTCGAGCTTAAAAACAATAAGTTTCAAGTCATTAAATCTCATGAATTTTTTTCTTTTAGTAGATCAAAAGTCAACAAACATGTTTAGAGCTTCTGGAAACTACAGACTTTGAAAAAGTAGAGATATAAAGCCGGAGTCCTTTTGGGACTACGAATTCCTGCACAGAATTCTTAGGTGATGGTGATAGTAAAAGCTAAACTACTGTCAAAGGAACATACAAGGATGTTGAAATAACTAAACTGGATTGTATTGGACGTTTTCAAGTAAAGGGCTTAAATGGCAAAGGCCGTTTAACAAACGCTTCAATTGATTGTCTGCAAAATTATTTTGGAATCGCTAATAGGAAAAGTTCTGGAAACCTTGAAAGTATGAGATCATCTGCTTTAGCTAGTTTATTTCATGTAGCATCTTCCAGCAAAAATATTTGGCATTACCAGCATTGTCCAACAGGTAAAGACAGTTGGTGTAGATACAATCGCGATAAAGCTTATGGTACGAATGAGTTTAAACCAGGACTAGGTCTTCCTATTGATATTGTACTTAGATTAAAATCTATTTATGTAAAACTAACTTCAGATAGTTACTTGAATCAATAACTTCATTGGAAAATACCGAACCAGAATGAAAACTTCAACGCAATGATATGGTCCAGAATACCCAAGTCCAAATATGTTTCGCTTACACAACTAAAATTTGGACTACGATGATATAGGAGTCTTTAATATAGGAATAAAGTCTAGTATCCTTATATTTGAAAAAATTTTATATGATACCAAGACAGCATTCCATTTCTGGTTGAAATTACTTGAACCAGAGAAGAGTCTGCATGTCAGTATATAATAACAAAGACACAATCAAGAAACGAAGAATGATTTTAAGGCCGCAAACAGATAAAATCTGACAAGTTTGAACAGAAAAAAAGAAGTTTGTATGGGGCTGGTGTTTAGGATTAAAAACTAATAATAATATGCATTTTTATATTATATTTCTTTTATTACTGTTAGTTTATTATGTCTTTCATCTGAATTTTCTCTTTTTTGTCATTTTTCTTAGATTGCAGGATTTTAACCTCCCTGCAGAAGTCTTGAAAACCGTTTGAGCGATTTATATGATATTTGCAGGAAGTGTTCTTGTCATAAAGATGTATACAATAAACAGACAAATTTTTTCAAACGTTTTTTGAACAGAAAAACTTAGAAAACGTTTATAATTATTGTGCTTGGAATGATAGCAAAAATTAAACATGGCTACTACCTGACAAAAAAGTTATTAACAAAAACTGTCTGTTTATGCATAGATCTATCTTTCATCAATAAACTGGAAATAAAATAGCTATGAATGACTTTCTGATCGACTGCAATTTTTGCCGGGGTGAAGGAACTAATTTCCCTTTTTCTTTCTTAGCAACCAGGTTACCATGGCAACATGGCACTATATTTTATGATAGGACTTTTTGATTTTTAATATATTTTTATTTAAAACATATAAAAACTTTGTAAATGTTTTGCTTTAGAAAATAATTTTTTGAGGGACCTTTCCGCCTTAATTGTAAATTAAAGTTATGCATATTATTTATTCCTATTATAATGCATATTATTTATACACTTATTATTATGTATATTATTTATACAATTAATAAATTTTGAAAAGTTTTTTATTATAAAATGAATTGTAATTTGCATTTGATTTTTATGCAACCACTGTTACCCACAGTTAGGGGTATTTTTTACATAGGATTTCAAGAATATATAGTATAAATTTTTTTACATCCTTAGTCTTAAGTGAATTTACGGGGGTGTTACACCCTTTCCTTTCGTTAATTAATATAGTTTAAATATATTTTTAAATAACCAAGTTACTAATTTCCAAATGTTAAGCATTCTTTATTGAGTCACATTATGTTAACAGGTTATTTTGAGTAAATACATATCTAGTTCTTTATATATTCTGGAAACTGATTCTTTATTTATCTCAGCATTGGATGACGTTGTATCTAAGCATATTCCTCTAGTTTTGACGTAAGTTGATACTTCTTAATTAAATTCATCACATCTAAGAATCGAACTTCAACAGTGGATGACGATAGCGGAGGTACTCCAAGTAGGTAAGTCTCTCCGTAAATATTAACTAAAACAACCATTCTGTTCTTCTTTATTACTTAACCTTTGTTTAGCACAAACAAGGTCTTGCCACCAAAATGAGTTACACATGGATATAGTGATGCATCAATGACTACCTTTACAACTTAACAATGGCTACCCCTACAAACATTAAATTAACATCTTCTTTTGTAATGATTGACATGTTTTCATTTTTTCTTTTTTTCTTTTTTTTATTAAAGTAGAATGGCCTCTTTTAACTTCTTAAAGATCAATCATTGATATAGAATTGCATCTGTTACCTTCTGATTAATTCTAGTATAGAATCGCATTTTTTATCTCTGATAAATCTTAAAAATATTTTTAACGATTTATCAGACGCTGTACCAGTAAGTGAAACAGTAAGTGAAATTTTGCATTTACTGTATCTAAGTTTTCAGAAGCATCTATGTAATATCAATCACTCAGATCGAAATCAGATTCAAATGAAGAGTGCTCGCTTACAATTGTGTCTATGAGTTCTCTGTTGGGTATA
>NC_088929.1:26505000-26522500 GCF_038396675.1 Hydra vulgaris
ACAAGTCAGAGGAAATCATCGTCCTAAATTTCCACTATCTGTTACGCCAGGCATACCTGGCGCTATTGCAGTTTCCCCCCCCCTTTTTTTTTTTTATTGCTGATTATGATAGAGAGTTTTATGCTAATTAAGAATCGTATAAAAACATAGGTCTGAAAATCAACTAAAAATGCTCTAATTCGCTGTTGAAGTTTAAAAAATTACACTAAAAAACGCTAATATTTGCCTTTTTTTTAAAACGTTTTAAATCAAAGTTTTTGAAAATCAATCGTTTAGAAATTTTGAAATCAACCACTTAAAAAATCTTTTTTTAATTACGCAACCCTGTTTTTATTGCCGTCAAAATTAAATTATATTGAAATTAAATTTAATGTTTTTATTAATATATTTTATATATTTTTTAATTAATTTTTTAAAAAATAATTTAAGATTTTGCTTTTTAAATGTACATAAATCGACTGACAAATACGAATTGGCGCAATTGAATGTACATACATCAACTGACAAATAGGGATTGTCGCAACTAAACGCACATGCATTGTCTGACAAATAGGGATTGGCGCAAAATAAAGTACATGATTTAAGACAGGGTTAAGGCTTGGGCCAGAGATAAATCAGAAAATGATCCGCTCAGCTTTTTTTACCAGTTTTGCTTTACATTTTTGATAGAAACCAGGCTTTTTCAAATTCATCGTTAAAAAGAATTTCATTTATAACCGAGTACGAAAAAATAGGAAATATTAGCGTTTTTTATAACCATGAGAGAGACTAGGTTTTTTCAAACCGAGACAAGACCGAGACGAGAAGTTAGTAGTTCTCGTGAGACCGAGAACGAGACGAGACGAGAAATTCAACAATTTTTAAAAACAAATTTATTAAAATCCAAGTAAAAAAAAAAAATGTAATCATAGTTTTGAGAAATAGACACAAATGACATTTGTCAAATTTAAACAACTTTTTCAAATATTAATTCAGAATTTTTTTGCCAAACTTTTCCAACAAGACAATGTTTTCTCTTATTAATATGATTTGTTTTACTTTTTCTGGGTGTAAGTTACGACTGGATGATCGGACAGTATTTCCACCTGAGCTAAAAACTCTCTCTGATTTTGTTGAACTTGCTGGAATAGCTAAAATTTGTCTAGCTAATGAAGAGAGTTCTGGCAATGTATTTGAATGCAACTTCCACCAATCAAGAATCGGAAAGTCTTTTTTGGCATCAGGGAGATATTCATACTGGCGCATTTCGTTCAAAATAGGATTCAGTTCACATGTTGGCTCTTGTGTTTCAAGTCTGACGTTTAACTTGCGCTTCAGTTTTGAATCAGGGGACAAATCTGCTGAAAGGACTCTGGCAACAGGTTGGCACTCAACATCCTTAACCTGTGATGATATCCATTCTTTTGTTGTTTGAAATTTTTTGAATAGCTTTAAGTGAAGTCCCTTTAAAGCAGGATTTAAGTAGTTTGCTGCAGCACTCAATAAGTTTCCAGTGTGACAAAGAGGAAATCTTTTCTCAATGCAGCTTTTCAAGTTTTTTGCATACAAGACACCGTAGCCATTTTTTCCATCCGTCTCAATAAATTGGTCATTTTTGTCATGGATTAAATAAAGAGATTTGGCGACAGTGTTAATTGTTGGAATAGATTCAGCCGACCACGTTTCTGTAGCTTCTTTAAGTGGTGCCAAAAATTCTACTGCTCCCTCGATTGATTTTCACTGTGATGCACTGATGGTCTTTGAAGAAAAAATATCTTCATTTGCACACAAGCTAATTATTTCACTCTTAAGAAGTAGGACAGAAGCCATGCAATCCAGTTCACTATTCCATCTTGTGTCAACAGATTGGCGTAACTGCCTAAAATTTATTCCTTGAGCGTCTGATTCTAATTCAAGCAACTCAGCTGCAACTGTTGACTGGTGAGTTAAAGAAGCTAAATCTTTGCATGTTTGCAACGCATCATCCATTCCAGCAGTTATTCCAAATGAGTCTCGAACTGCACATTGCAAAATATGATTGTAGCACAAGTATTGGTCAAAGCGCTTTGACAATTTGACTGCAAGTTCCATGTTTCTTGCCTGGTCGTTCAAGCAGTACATTGGCAAATCAGCAGGCAAATTTAATCCTACTAAGAAAGAATCCAGCTTTCATTCAATTAAGATACCTGTGTGTCTGCCTGGGAACTGTTGGACATGGGGTGTCCAGTGATGTAGTCTCCAATTTTCGTCAATAGCATGAAAAGTCCAAGAGATGTAGCTGTCTTGAGCTCTAGAAGTCCAAAGGTCAGAAGTAAATGCAGCACTTTTTAGATTTGGCGTAATCTCCGTTAAGATGCTCTTCATTCCAGCTTGAACTTCTCTTGACCGAATTGAAAGCTTTCTTGAATATGTTGTTCTGTGATGAAGTTTAGAGTTTGCAATGTCAAACAATTTCTTGAAACCTCTTCCTTCGACTGCTGAAAAGGATGCCAGATTAGTGCAAAAGTAATCCAGCATTGCAGAGTCAAACTGTTTTTGAATGGAATTGTCTTTGTCATATTTGGACTTTGTTTCAAGCATTTCGACCATGGTTCGTTGTTTCTTCTTAGGAGAAAGAAGACGAGAGTCGTCAGTTTTTTCTCAACGTAGTCGTGGCTGTGTTTTTTTTCGAGGTGACGATGAAGTCCGCTTGTGTTTCCGTCTTTTGCTTTCAAAGACTTTTTGCACGCCTTGCATTCAGCACCGTCACTTGGTTTTTGAAAATATCTCCAGATTTTGTTTTCTCTTGGTGACATTTTTGATCGTTGAAATGAGGCAAGAATATTTCTTTTCAATATGAACAAAATGTGTCAAGTTGAGTTCCACTGGTAAACTAATGAACTTAAGTCGAAAGTGCACCATTTTATACAAAAAGTTTTTGTATTTAAAATCTAATTAAAAATATTTAAAATCTTATTTAAAATTTGTTAATTAGATTCTTAAAAGAAATTTAATTAAAAAATCTAATTAAAATCACGGAGTCAAAACATTAATTAATTAAAAAAACAAATTATTAAGCATTTTGTAAATTATAATAATTTTTAATTTGAAAATTAATATAATATTTAAGTCTCGTTCTACTTCTCGCGAGAATTTTCTATTTCTCGTTTCTCACGAGAACGAGACGAGATCTCGCTCATGGTTAAATTATTGGTATGAAAAAAGTGAAAAGTGGTGCCACTAAGAGAAGAGAAAAAGCTGCAGCCAGGAAGGAAATGGCAAATCACCCCAAGCTAACACATTTTTTGAAACCATTAGTTCAGACTAGAAGTGTTTTGATACCAACAGAAACTACAAATAATTCTGATTGTCATTATTTGAATACTAGAGTAGAGTCATATAGGTTGAGATGCGAGTCTACATCAAATGGCATAACAATTCCGCCTATTTTTCTCAGTGATGATCCTTCTGAGTGGCCAGATAATGTTTCTGACGCACAGAAGTGTGACATTGTTAAAAGTGGTTTCAAAAAGGTCTAAACTGATTTTCCATACAATTTAGAAAGAAGACGATTTTCACTGAATTATTATAACAGCAAGATGAAGAATGGAGAAATCCTTAAACGCACATGGCTTATATATTCTTTGAACAGCAATAAAGTGTTTTGCTTTTGTTGCAAACTTTTTGGGATAACTTCTTCACCATTCCGGCTAGGAATGAACACTTGGGAAGGCTTGTCAAAAAAAACTTAAAGAACACGAAACATGCAGTGCACATTTCAAATGGTTAACTGATATTTTCTTTAATTTTTTGCTTTGTTACTTTTTTTTTCTTAATTAATTTTTTTTCCCTCAATTTTGGTAATGTAGACATTGCAAATCAAGCTACCATAGACGAGAAACAACAAAAGTTGCTTTATAAAGAGCGGATATTTTGGAGGGCTGTGAAAGAAAGGATACTAGACATTACCTTATTTCTTTCTGCAAAAAATCTTGCATTCCGTGGTTCAGACACAGCCATTTGTTCAAAGAGCAATGGAAACTTTCTTGAATTACTGGCTAAGTATGATACTGTTCTCAATGAGCTTATGCAAAAATTCAGGACGAAGTAACCAAGGAGCACTACTTGAGCAATGACACACAGTACGAGTTGATTAGACTTTAGCCAGGGAGATTGAATCCAAAAACCTTTCTAAGGTAAAAAAAGCAAAATACTATTCTATTATTTTAGATTGTACGCCCGACTTTTCGCACAAAGAACAAATGAGCATTATTCTGCGATCAGTAACATGTACTCCTGGGGTAGGTATCGACATTTCCGATATTTCTTTGGATATCTCACAGTAAATGATACCCCTGGAAAAAGGCTTTTTAATGCATTTTTAAATCAGGCAAAAAAATGGGATCTAAATATTTTAGACTGTCGAGGTCAATCTTACGATAATGGTGCTAATATGAAAGGAAAAGTGGAAGGTGTTCAAGCAAGGTTTCTGGAAATGAATCCTAAGGCCTTATATCTTCCATGTGCTAACCATTCACTCAATCTTGTTATTGTTGGTGGCTCACTGTCATCCATCAGTGCAATTTCTTTTTTTGGTGTTCTTTCACGGTTATACACGCTCTTTTCATCGTCTACTCCTCGATGGGAAACTTTAAAATCATGCGTGGCAATTTCAGTCAAGCCACAATCAGATACCAGATGGGAAAGTAGAATAAACTGTGTTAAACCACTTCGCTTCTATTAAAAAGAAATCTTAGAGGCACTTGAAAAAATGGAAGAATATACCTTAGAAAAAAGAGTTGGGGCAACAGCCACAGAAGTACGATCGCTGACAGAATATATTAGAACATGGCCTTTCTTATTATCAATCATTATTTGGTGTGACGTTTTATTTCAAATTAACAAATCAAGTAAGCTGCTTCAGTCTTCTGCAACCTCTCTCGACATATTAGCTAGTGAATTAAATGCAACAAATGCTTTTCTTTATGAGTATCGTGAAAATGGATTTTCTGACGCACGTGTTAAGGCATCAGAAATCGCAGAAGTATTGGGTATTGAAAAGGTTTTTTCGATGGTGCGTTAACGAAAAAAAAATTGATTTATTTATACGAGTGTGCTGATCACACTTGGCAACCTGAACATCAGTATAAAGCAGATTTCTTTTTGCCACTAATTGATATGCCAATTGCATCAGTAAAAGAGCGTTTTGAACAGATCAGCATTGTCAAAAAGACTTTCTTTACCGATCTGAGAGTCTTATCAAAGCTTGTAATGAAAATTCTCTGTCTGCTTATTGCAAAAATTTGCAAATAAAGCTTGCTGATATTGATTCTGAGGATTTAGAATCGGAGTTAAAACGTTTTGTCATAGTTCTAATGGAGGAAAAAAATGCTTTCCTAACATCTGCATATGACTTCCTAAACTACATTTACAAAGAAGAGCTGCAAGAAACTTATCCCAATCTAGTTTTTGTGTTACAAATCATTCTTACTTTACCAGTTACTGTTGCAAGTGCGGAACGTAGCTTCAGCAAGTTAAAACTAATTAAAACATTTTATAGGTTATTATAAATAATCTTGCTTCATCATACATAAATACGTGTAGCTTTATTTCTTTGTATTTTTATATAGGTCAACAATGGTCGATGAACGTTTGTCTTCCTTAGCAATGCTGTCTATTGAGAACGAGGCCGCAAGAACATTAAGTTATGAAGGCATAATAAATGAGTTTGCAAGCATAAAAACACGTTGCAAACCCTTTTTTTGATGGTTTGCGACGTACTTCTATTATCTATCTATCAACTCTATATCAATTTAACAATTAAAAAATATATCTAATTGAATTTAAGCGTTAACTTGATTGCATTTAGTCTTATGAACGGCGACGTTAAAAAATGTCAGGTACCCAGCTGTTTTGAAGTAATCTGTATCTACTTTTTTAGAAAAAAAAATTGGGGCCGTAATGGCTAGTTTTTGGTGGGGCCCCAAATCCTCAAGCCACGGCACTGGTGAGATGTGAATTTTGGACAGGAATAAAAATTGAATGCTAAGATCAGTTAAAAGTAATAGGAAGATAAAAGCTTTATATTAACAAAATTATAAAAGGTTTTTAGTTTTACTGCTCAAAAAAAATGTAAAAAGCTTTACAAATCTATAAACATATCAAAGTAAGTTTTACTTATTTTATAACTAAATTAAGTTACCAAAGGACTACTGATAGCTTAAAAACTGGTTATCTTCATAGAAAATGATGAAAAACGCTATAATAGAAAATTGGTCGTCAACTAAAAATTATGTTCGTAATGAAGGCCGGAAGCCATTTTGCTATATTTATTTGACACTTAACGCGAATTTGAAATTATCATTATCTCTGGCTATATTTCATATCGAAGTACGCGGGTAATAAAGACGTTTTTAGAAAGAGTCCGTTTTTTATATTTGAATAACTTGTTCCAAAGTTATGACAATTTATGTTGGCTCAATAACGCCTATTTTGCGTCAAGGTTTGTTAAGTTTTCCTTAAGGATTTATGGCAAAAATTAACTTAAGTTAAAGAAAAAGAGCTTTTCTAAACTGTCAGAGTGAAAAATTCATTTACATTTATAAATATCAAGAGAATATGTAAAAATCTTAGGGCTTGTTTGTTCTTGGCCCAATAGCCCTGAATGGGGGATTCAGGGCTATTGGGCCAAGAACAAATCAAAGGTCTCTAAAAACAATAAAAGTTAATTTTAGTTAAAAAAAAGAGCTTTTTCAAACTGTCAGAATACACAAATTCATTTATATTTATAAATATTAGGTAAATATGTAAAAACACATTGTGCTCGTTTACCCCACTTGAGGCAATAAGGTCAAAGGCAATGAAACTTTTGTAAAAACCAAAAAATTAAACTTTAGTTAAAGAACAAGAGCTTTTTTATATTGTAAGAGTAAACGAATTCATATACATTTATAAAAAATCTAACTTTTCCGGAAAGAAATGCATTTCTAAACCATAGAAATGAAATGCTTTGCTTTATCCAACCACTTTCTGAAACACTCCATGCCCTTTCTTCTGAGGCATTTTCAAATTAAAAACTCGAGAGGTTTAATAGTTATTCCTTTAAATATGAAATGTGGTGGAAAAGAGTTACCAATTGCATTGACACAAGCTATTACTCTGATTGTTTCCAGGTAACCTGATTGACAACATTGTAAATACTTAACTCTTTTTTTAGCAACTACTTTTCCAGAACAATAATCAAACTACATCCCAATCTTATCCATATTACAAATGTTTTGCGGTTTCTGAAGTAGGTTGTTTTCCTTTAACACATTTTTAAGAAGGAAAAAATATTTCCACTTTCTACAAACATTGATTCACTGATGTTTAATAGCTGCTGTACATTCTGGTTGACGTCAAGTTAAATCTTTGTGCCTTTTGCAGATCCCACACCACCATTTTTATGTAGGAGTTCCATTCTTGAATGCTTTTTTATATTCTAAAGCTCAATTTTCAGCATATTTTATAAATTGCAATCAACCAAATCCGATTCCTAAAGCTGCACAATTTTATACAAAATCAATTAATTTTTTTTTTCTTCTTCATCTAAAATAGTTGGATGTGCAGGTTTAGCTCCCATTTCCATTACTCCAGAAAGTCAAACTTTTAATGAACATCTTAAAATGTTAAAAACTCTACATGCTGCTGCTGTGAAATTCCATTTTTAACAGCTTTAGTTGCTGATATCATTGATTCATCATTCTATAAATGGCATTTTCTGCGTTTGCTTCTCTGCTTTTCAATTTTCGTTGAAATTTCTATTTTTTTAGTATTATTATTTTTTTCCATAAATTAAAAAATGGTTATGGCTGTCTAAAAATAAATGTTTGTTTCTATGATTATATCATATACATGCATCAAGTAATTTAAGTTAGTCATTCCCTTTCTCTCTCTCTGTATGTGTGTGTATATATATATATATATATATATATATATATATATATATATATATATATATATATATATATATATGATAGGTATGTTACATAAAATTTTTAAATTCATCAAATTCTAGGTTGTTATATGTCATTAAAAAGAGCTTCATTTCAATATTCCAAAAATGAAAAAATTTTAAAAATCAAACCATCCTACAAAAAGTTATGACGTTTTAAGTACCGATTTTTTGATATTAGGATTTGTTAAAGAAACTGTGGTCAAAATAAAGTTTTTATAAACTAAAACTATTATAACTTAATCAATTCTTATCCAAAAGTTTATATCTTGGTATCAAAAGATAGATACAAGAGTTATCTGCAAATTTATAAAGGTCTCTAGATTACAGGCGCATACGGGGGCAAGAGGGGGCACAAAACCATTATTTATACCGGCAATAAAGACTAACTATATTATATATATAAAAGTGTTTTTTTTAATGAAAATGTAAATTTTTATATACAAGATATTTTGTAATTAGCTTTCAGACCACAGTCAAATAGAGAAGTTTCATCATTGTCTTTGGGTGGATGTAAGGGTGATGGTTTCAAACACCCTTTTAACAAAAATATTTTTTTTTTTTTTTATAAATATTTATCTTTACAATTAAAAAAAAATCTAGTTTCAAATCAAAAATTATATTTTACTACTTTACAACATCACTAGAAGCGCACCCTTTATTTCAAGTGGTGTAGATGAGAAAAGGGGCGTGTCATCACCCCCCCCCCTCCTCTCCTCTTTTACAACTTAAATAAAATATATTTTTAATGAGATTCGAAAAAATATTTAAATGTAATTAAAATAATATACTTAAATATAAAAACATCTTTTACCAAAATTCAAAATACATCACATAATGCTTAGTTTTAGTTATAGATGGTTCCCCCTCTGACCTGAAAAAAAATTTTAAAAACAAAAAATATTTTACAATATTATTTTGATTAGTTTACATCTTGGCTTTTAATTAATGATCAAGATATTAAATTCCTTTAATGAAACTGTTTATTATTCATTGTTAATATTAGACACAACGTGAAAAAAAATTTGCAAGTTCCACTACTCGCTTTATATTTTTGCAAGTTCCACTACTTGCTATAATTTTTTTTTTGCAAGTTCCACTATTCGTAGTAAATTTTTTTTGCAAGTTCCACTACTCTCTGTAATTTTTATTTTTGCATATTATATATATATATATATATGATGTATTTTGAATTTTGGTAAAAGATGTTTTTATACTAAAGTTTATTATTTTAATTACATTTAAATATTCACATTAGGAAAACATCAACTCACAGGATACAATGTCAGCAACTAGCTGGAACTTTTTCATATAATAATTAACAGCTTCAGAATCATTATCTTTTCTAATCCAGTAAGAAATAGTAATAGCCTTTCTGTGCTTTTTTAAGTTTTTCTACTCTGCTATTGTGAAAGACTGTCATTGCTGTATCGGAATCATATCATTCATAATTATTATTGATATAGTATGTATTAAGTATATATTATATTATAGTATATATTTAATATATACTTTAGGGTAATTCCGCATCAAATCACCCAAAATTTAGAAAATTCTGAACCATGGGTCTTCAAATTTTTTAAAAACCTCTTTGGCTGTTGCATCTTAAAAAGAAAAGTTAACATATAAAATTTTAGCTAAAAATGTTGAGAGGTTGACAAAATATTGCAATTTTAATACTGACCTGGTTTCCTAAAATGACCCGGTTTTCATAACACTCTGAAAAAACATTTTTCTTAAAATAATAAGAAATAAAAATGGCAAAAACATGAAAATAAGCATATATAATGTTTTTTTGATGCTGAGTTCAATAAATGTACTTAAAATGCTAAAATATAAAAGGAACATGCTAAAAACTTAATAAAACAACTAGTTTCTATAAAACAACTTTGGGGCCCAATATCTCATAACACCCCCATCAAAATATTTTTTTTTTGCTGTTAATATTTTCAGCTGTTTATAATCTTACTAGGCACAAAAAATCTAACTGGAAAAACGACTGAAACATACGGAACTTTAATTTCAAAGATGTATCAAATTTTCAATAAGCTATTTTAAAAAACTTTCAAATAGAATTCTGTAAAATATTATATTTAGTTAAAAGACTCCTTAAAAAAAAACAATTTTGTTATATTTAAGGAAATCTTAAATATATGATAACTTAGTTATTTGAACTTAACAACTGAAAAAACACCCTGTTTTGTTTTATATAAAAACTGAATTAGTATGATATGGATGTGCATTTGTTTTTAAAATTTTGACAACTTTTGTAAAAGTTTATAATAACTAGTTTATAAAAAGTTCAGTTAAAAAACAGCATTCGTAAATTTTATTTAAATTTTAACAAATTAACAATTTGATATAAATATAAATTGTTTATATATATATATAAATATATCTATAAAGAAAATTAACAATATCTATGAGTGTAAAAAATTATACAACAGTGGGATTCTGAAAAGGTTTGAATTATTTCTATATTAATTTTTTTTTTTTACTAAAAATTAAGTAGGACAATTCTTTTATTTCAGTAGGAGAATTCTTTTAATTAAGTAGGAGAATTCTCTTTTTTTTAGGAAATACATTTATACAAAGTAGTTTATTATACGATGTGTTCTATTGGGTTATTGACATCAGATGCATGCAAAGGCCAACAAGATGTTATTGGAACTTTAAGCAACGAAGAAAAAATAGCTATATCATTACGCTGTAACATTGAACTATCAAACTTAACAAAATTATGTGAAAAACATGCTGCAAATTATTTGAAAATGTATCCTATATGGCAGAAAGCATGCTGTGATCCATTCAAAAAACATACAAAGAAAATTACAAGTAAGTAAAAGTGGAATTTAAGTATTTTAATATATATATTTTTTTAATTTGTGTTTTCCAAAACATAAACAATGTTTTAAACAATTGTGCAGATAAGCTATATACAACTACACATACAATTATACTATATACAAAATACATAAAGCTATATGCAATTATATATACAATTTAATTACTTTTAGAAAATCTTAGAGTAGTTACGATAAATGAGTCACAAGACATGATGAGAAGTAGCTTAAATATTGCTCCTGGGAAGAAACTTTGCAAACCCTGTAAGCAAAAGATTGCCAAAAAAGCAGATCTTAAAGAAGAGAAGCAAAGTCAGGGTGAACAAGATGAAGATTTTCTAATATCATCATTCAAATCAAAAAGACAGGAGATCAATGAAGAACTTGAAAATTTTAATATATCTCCTCTAAAATCTTATTCAAAGTCATCAAAACATATACTCTCAGAAAGAAAGCGAAAAGTTGCGCGCATCAACGAAATGCTAAGTAACCTTACTAGAGAAACTGAAAGTCAATTCAATGTTCCCTCAAAACTCAAAACTGTGTTATGAACCAAATGACATTAAAAAGAAGGCTGAAAACTTTGATGAAATTATGAGCTTGATAAAAGAAAAAATTCTATGTTCTGACAAAAGAACTATTGTTCAACTTCTAACACTGGCACCCCCAAGCTGGTCAATATTAGAAGTACAATATAACTTTGCAGTAACAGAATACCAAGCAAAAAAGGCTAGACAAATTTTTAATAAAAAACGATTGTTGGCTATCTCACCTTTGTATAAAGGGAAAGTCTTACAAAAAGAAATAGAAGATTCTGTTAAACTTTTTTATGATTTAAGTGATTTGTGTAGAACTATGCCTGGAAAAAAAGATTATGTTAGCATTCAAAAGAACGTCCATAAACAAAAAAAACTGCTTTTGTGTAATTTAAAGGAACTACATTTATTATACAAAGAAAACAATTCAGAAATACAAATAAGTTACTCAAAATTTGCTTCACTTAGACCAAAATGGTGCATTTTGCCAGGTGCAAGTGGTACACATTCTGTTTGAGTTTGTTCTTATCACCAAAATGCCATATTGCTAGTAGATGCTTTAAATATTGGACTAAAGTATAAGGACTTACTTTCAAAAACCATTTGCTCAATAGAAAACAAAGAATGCATGCTTGCACAGTGTGATGATTGTCCTGGTAAAAAACCCCTCGCCAAATATTTGTATGAGATTTTTGGAGAATACGAAGATGATTTTGAGATACACTACAAGCAATGGCAAACTACTGACCGTGCAACACTATTGAGTTTAACAGCTGATGTTCCAACGTTTGTTGAACTATTAGCATCTTGTTTTGAAAAGCTACAAGCTCATTCTTTTATTGCTCACTCTCAATCACAGTACCTTAACCAACTGAAACAGTATATGGATCAATCAAACATTATCATTATTGGCGACTTTGCTGAAAATTATGCTTTTCTCGTCCAAGATGAAATACAGAGCTATCATTGGAACACCCAACAATGTTCTTTACATCCATTAGTCATATACTATAAAGATGATAAAGGTGAACTGAAACATATTTCTTACTGTTTTATATCAGATGAGATTATACATGATGTAACTTATGTGTACAAAATATTCCAATCTGTCTAAATTACATTTATTCACTGATGTTTGCGCAGGACAGTACAAAAATTGTAAAAGCTTTAACAATCTATGTTAACTAGAGAGCGAACTTTGCCTTAAAATTAAATGGAACTTTTTTGCCACGTCCCACGGAAAGTCACCATGCGATGGGATTGGTGGTACTGTAAAAAGATTAACAGCACAAAAAAGTTTAAAACGACCGTACAGAAACCAAATTCTCACATCAGAAGCTATGTATGAATTTTGTATTGATAAAATCAAAGTTGTTAACTTCATTTACATAAAGGGAATGGACTTACAATTGCAACGTGAAGAGCAAAAAGAAAGGTACACTGGTGTAACAACTCTACCTGGTACTCGTAGCTTTCATCAATTTATACATCTTGGAGATAACAAGGTTAGGGCAAAGAGGTGTAGTACAGACACTAATTATACAATAATCCACAATCTTAAAAAGAAACAAGACATATCTCAACTTGATACTGTCACTTTAGGTTGTTATGTCGGTGTATTCTGTGATGATAAGTGGTGGATCAGCATTGTAACTAAAACCAACTTAGAAGAAGTGGATGCTAAAGTTAAGTTTCTTCATCCAAATGGTCCATCAATCTGTTTTAACTGACCTGAAAGAGACGACTACTGTTTTATTCCAAACACCAACATATTAAAAAATAACTTTCATCTTTGATACCTTTACAAATCTTGTATATTTAAGTAACTTTTTAAATTACGATTAACTTTATTTTATTTACAAATATTTTTGAGAATTTCTTGAAAAAGTAATACATCTTTGAAATTAAAGTTCCGTATGTTTTAGTTGTTTTTCCAGTTAGATTTTTTTGTGCCTAGTAAGATTATAAACAGCTGAAAATATTAACAGCAAAAAAAAAAATTTTTTGATGGGGGTGTTTTGAGATATTGGGCCCCAAAGGTGGTTTATAGAAACTAGTTGTTTTATTAATTTTTATGCATGTTCTTTTTATAATTGAGCATTTTAAGTACATTTATTGAATTCAGCATCAAAAAAACATTATATATGTTTATTTTCATGTTTTTGCCATTTTTATTTGTTATTATTTTAAGGAAAATGTTTTTTCAGAGTGTTATGAAAACCGGGTCATTTTGGGAAACCAGGTCAGTATTAAAATTGCAATATCTTGTCAACCGCTAAACTTTTTTAGCTGAAATTTTGCATGCAATATTTTTTTATAATTAGGAATAATGTGTCAAAATATAACACAAAAGGAAGACACATGGTTCAATGGACTGGGTGATTTGATGTGGAATTGCCCTATAATTATATTATAAGTATATATTATAGTATATATTAAATATATAATATATTATTAATATAATATACTATAAATAGTATATTAAATTTAATATACTATAAATTTATTATATATGTCTATATATTTTTAGACAAATATTAGTATAATACTAATATATGATATATTCTAAATACATAAAAAAGCAGTATATCATATTATTATATGATATAAAGCTTTTTAAAAATGTAATATGGTTGGACTGAGCAAAAAACATGTATTATTGAATTTATAATATAAAACCAATTTTAATCTTATTAACTGCATATTAAAAAAAAGTTAAACAAAAATTGGTTATAGAACTAATTAAAATTGCAAATTAACTGTTTTAATTGAAAAATTTTTAATTAATAGCAAATTATAAAAGAAATGAAAATATATAATGAATTTTAAATACAAAATATATAATGAATTTTAAATACAATCATGAAGAAATAAATCAAGTAAACTTTTCAAGTTTAAATAAATGAAACCAAAGTCATAACTGAATAATAGAAAAGCAATGTAACTTCTTTTGATAATTTTAACAGTGCCTTCTGTCATATTTCTGTAATAATATTAACTTTTATTAAGTTAAAAAAACTAAACTGTGCTAATAAAAAACTAAACTTAAAATGTGCTTATAATAAAGTTAACTATACTTCTTCATTAATTTTAAGAGATTTATCTACAGTTGAACTGTATTTAAAAATATTAGAGTTTTATAATTGAACTAGTCTCACTACTTAGCATAAAAACTTATAAAAAGTGAAACTAGCTAAATCATTTATTTGAATCATGCTTAATATGATTCAAATAAATTACCATTCATTGAATTGTAATTTATTTGAGTCATTTTAAGTATGATTCAAATAAACAAATTGGAATTTAGAATGATTCAACAAAAAGTAGTGGTTATAACATTTATTAAAATGATTTTACCACTACTTTGATTGCCATAAAAGGATTTTTGAGGAAAACGTTTGATTAACACAAAAAATTTTATTTTTTCATTTTTATTTTTAGTTAAATCTGAACCAATTATTATAATTTTAAAAGCAGATTGAAGTTTCTCTTCATCCGCCCCTCCCCCTCCCCATGTCTCAAAATAAAAACGGAAAATAAAAATTTAAGTACCAAAAGTGCTGCACAAATAGAGTATGTGCTGCATGAAATAAATCAATGAAATTTGGCATGTGCAAAGAAATTGTGTAAACTTAACATCGAGAATAGTATTGCAAAAAAAACAAGCATTTTTCAACATTTACTGAATGCAAAAAGTATAACTAAGTTTTTGTCATTTAAAAATCTACTTTAAAAAGTTTTTATTGTAATCAAAAGGTACAAATTTAGAAAGTATAATTAATCTAGTTTTTAAAAATATCTATACTAATATATAACTCTAAATAAAAAACCTCAAAATACGTTTCTCCCTCGATAGCGAAAAGCAAACTTCAAAAAACGTAGCACAGAATTTTAGCACACGTATCGGTTCCGTAAAACGGGTAATTCTACGTACCTATATATATACATATATATATATATACATATATATATATATATATATATATATATATATATATATATATATATATATATATATATATATATATATTTATATATATATATATATATATATATATATTTATATATATATACATATATATATATATATATATATATATATATATACATATATATATATATATATATATATATATATATATTATTATTATTATTAATATTATTGTTATTATTGTTATTATTACTATTATTATTATTATTATTATTATTATTATTATTATTGTTATTTTAACTTTTATTTCGCTGATTAAACAATATTACAATTTTTCATATAAAATAAATAACATCGTAAACATAAAAAACCTTTATAGAAAACGTTTTTTAATCTTTTTATTTTATAATATATATATATACTGTTATAATCAGTCAGGGACTCAAAGAAGGTAGGGATGATGCGTTTATCATCACAACCTTTTCATAGAGCCCCTTTAGTCACTCATTGAAATAAAAATAAAAAAACACTTTAATTGTTAAAGAAAAATAAAAAATTTAATAAAGCAAAACTCATTTTGTGTGTGTGTGTGTGTGTGTATGCGTGTGTGTGTGTGTGTGTGTGTGTGTGTGTGTGTGTGTGTGTGTGTGTGTGTGTGTGTGTGTGTGTGTGTGTGTGTGTGTGTAATAAATTGAAAACACAAAAAATAAAAATAAAATAAAAATTAAAACACATAAGAAGGAGAAAAAAATAAAAGATAAATAAAAAGAAAAAAATACAAAAAAATCTGAAAACGAATACTGTAAACTATAATATATATGTCTGTAATTAAGGAGATGCATTTTAGTTTGTTGTTCAAACGATGAAATGCTTTTTAGTTCTTTAATATTTTTATTTTGGAAACGATTCCATATTGATGGACCACGGTTTGTAATTAGAAAACTTGACTGCTGTGATTTAATTTTTCCTAGATGATAGTCGTTCCTGGTATTTGAACGCAGATTATATTTTTCAGAAAATGAAATAAGAAAGTTATCTGAAAAACGCTTGGTAGAAGTTTGTTTTTATACTTATACATAAAAACTAATATCTGTAATGTGTTAAGTTTCTCAATATCTAGAACCATCATGCGTTTCATCACTGGGGCCGGGTTTACTAACCTATTTAAATAATTAATTGCTTTGTATGCATGGTTTTGCAGACTTTGCAATTTTAGCAATTTGGTTTTATTGGTGCTAGCCCATACAATATTTGCGTACAAAAGCTGACTATGTACAAGACTAAAGTAAAGCATATTACGTGATTTACTATTGAGAAAGGTCTTGACTTATACAAAACACCTATTACAGAGGACAACTTTGTTTCAAGAAGACCAATATGGTTTCTCCATGACAAATTTTCATCAAAAAGTACTTCCAAAAATTTTGTGTATATTTCACGTTTAATTTGATTATTATTAATAAACAGTTTAGGAAGCTTTAACGGAAGATTGATTGATTGTTTTTTTTATGAAATAGAGTAAAACTAGTTTTTTTACAATTTAGGGATAATTTATTTGCTATAAACCAGAGGTTGAAATTTTTGAGTTCAATATTCATAGTTTCAAACAAAGTCTTTGCATCAGGATGATTAAAAAATAAATTTGTATCGTCAGCATACATAATTGTAGATATATTTTGGGAAGCTTTATGCATATCGTTAATATTTATTACAAGCAATAATGGACCTAGGATTGAACCCTGAGGAACTCCACACGTAATATCAAGGGCTCCTGACTTTTCTAGTAGTACAAATTGCTTTCTGTTAGACAAGTAGCTTTGAATCCACTTAAATGTTGAGCCTATTAAGCCGTAATATTTTAATTTGGAAAGTAAAATACTGTGATCAACTATATCAAAGGCCTTATATATTTTATAACGACTTATATATTTTGTCAGCAAGTTTAATAATAGTATGTTCAGTAGAGCAATTGCTTTGAAATCCAAACTGATTTTTGTATTATATATTGTTTATTGGAAAGTACTTATTAACTCTATTATAAATTACTCTCTCATATACTTTTGAAAAAACTGGGAGTAGAGAAATAGGTCGGTAGTTAGAAATATTATTGCAATCACCTTTTTTGAGAAAAAGATTAATTTTGGCTAATTTAAGTTTGTCAGGGAATATACTATTTTCAAATAAAGATGATATTAAACAAAATAATGGTTTACAAATGCTGTCCATAACATAAATTGCT